>NC_047032.1:6723755-7023755 GCF_902652985.1 Pecten maximus
CAAAACCCGGGTTTCCCGGTCAGGTATTTCCGGCCAGTCTAGGTAATGATTTTTTTCTGTCCTTTTTTGCTGTTGTAGGATTGAAGGGCAGAATATTTGTCAGATTCAAGTTCTTACAAGGCTACATTCAAACCTTAACGGGTGGTTATGAATGCACCAAGTTTGGAATGATGTTTCTGTACATTTGCTTCCCTTTCCCTACAAACAGTATTTTTTGATACAAGTGATAGTGCCTTGTAGCATCAGTGACGCGGCCTGGTGATACAAATCTGTCCAAAAGTATCTTTTGATTTGATCGCGGTGGTGCATATAAAGTATCGCCGATTTTACCGAAACGATTTGGTAAAACGGTACTTTCTTTCATTAATTTCAAATTCTAATGCTTCTTAGATCAATACATTGCAGATCCCGGAAGGACCAGCCGCCCATTGGACCACGACGACGGAGATATGGCCGACGGATATCCGGTCAGGTATTTCCGGTAGTCTAGGTAATGATTTTTTTTCTGTCTTTTTTGCTGTTGTAGGATTGAAGGGCAGATTATTTGTCAGATTCAAGTTCTTACAAGGCTACATTCAAACCTTAACGGGTGGTTATGAATGCACCAAGTTTGAATGATGTTTCTGTACATTTGCTTCCCTTTCCCCACAAACAGTATTTTTTTATACAAGTGATAGTGCCTTGTAGCATCAGTGAACGCGGCCTGGTGTTACAAATCTGTCCAAAAGTATCTTTCGATTTTATCGCGGCGGTGTATATAAAGTATCGCCGATTTTACCCAAACGATTTGGTAAAACGGTACTTTCTTTCAATAATTTCAAATTCTAATGCTTCTTAGATCAATACATTGCAGATCCCGGAAGGACCAGCCGCCCATTGGACCACGACGACGGAGATATGGCCGACGGATATCCGGTCAGGTATTTCCGGCCAGTCTAGGTAATGATTTTTTTTCTGTCTTTTTTGCTGTTGTAGGATTGAGGGGCAGAATATTTGTCAGATTCAAGTTCTGACAAGGCTACATTCAAACCTTAACGGGTGGTTATGAATGCACCAATTTTGAATGATGTTTCTGTACATTTGCTTCCCTTTCCCTACAAACAATATCTTTTTGATACAAGTGATAGTGCCTTGTAGCATCAGTGAACGCGGCCTGGTGTTACAAATCTGTCCAAAAGTATCTTTCGATTTGATCGCGGGCGGTGTATATAAAGTATCGCCGATTTTACCAAACGATTTGGTAAAACGGTACTTTCTTTCAATAATTTCAGAATTCATAATGCTTCTTAGATCAATACATTGCAGATCCCGGAAGGACCAGCCAGCCCATTGGACCACGACGACGGAGATATGGCCGACGGATATCCGGTCAGGTATTTCCGGCAGTCTAGGTAATGATTTTTTTCTGCCTTTTTTGCTGTTGTAGGATTGAAGGGCAGAATATTTGTCAGATTCAAGTTCTTACAAGGCTACATTCAAACCTTAACCGGGGTGGTTATGAATGCACCAGAGTTTGAATGATGTTTCTGTACATTTGCTTCCCTTTCCCTACAAACAGTATCTTTTGATACAAGTGATAGTGCCTTGTAGCATCAGTGAACGCGGCCTGGTGATACAAATCTGTCCAAAAGTATCTTTCGATTTCATCGCGGCGGTGTATATAAAGTATCGCCGATTTTACCCAAACGATTTGGTAAAACGGTACTTTCTTTCATTAATTTCAAATTCTAATGCTTCTTAGATCAATACATTGCAGATCCCGGAAGGACCAGCCGTCCATTGGACCACGACGACGGAGATATGGCCGACGGATATCCGGTCAGGTATTTCCGGCCAGTCTAGGTAATGATTTTTTTCTATCTTTTTTGCTGTTGTAGGATTGAAGGGCAGAATATTTGTCAGATTCAAGTTCTGACAAGGCTACATTCAAACCTTAACGGGTGGTTATGAATGCACCAATTTTGAATGATGTTTCTGTACATTTGCTTCCCTTTCCCTACAAACAATATTTTTTGATACAAGTGATAGTGCCTTGTAGCATCAGTGACGCGGCCTGGTGATACAAATCTGTCCAAAAGTATCTTTCGATTTGATCGCGGCGGTGTATATAAAGTATCGCCGATTTTACCCAAACGATTTGGTAAAACGGTACTTTCTTTCATTAATTTCAAATTCTAATGCTTCTTAGATCAATACATTGCAGATCCCGGAAGGACCAGCCGTCCATTGGACCACGACGACGGAGATATGGCCGACGGATATCCGGTCAGGTATTTCCGGCCAGTCTAGGTAATGATTTTTTTCTGTCTTTTTTGCTGTTGTAGGATTGAGGGGCAGATTATTTGTCAGATTCAAGTTCTTACAAGGCTACATTCAAACCTTAACGGGTGGTTATGAATGCAACAAGTTTGAATGATGTTTCTGTACATTTGCTTCCCTTTCCCTACAAACAGTATTTTTTGATACAAGTGATAGTGCCTTGTAGCATCAGTGACGCGGCCTGGTGATACAAATCTGTCCAAAAGTATCTTTCGATTTCATCGCGGCGGTGTATATAAAGTATCGCCGAATTTACCCAAACGATTTGGTAAAACGGTACTTTCTTTCATTAATTTCAAATTCTAATGCTTCTTAGATCAATACATTGCAGATCCCGGGAGGACCAGCCGTCCATTGGACCACGACGACGGAGATATGGCCGACGGATATCCGGTCAGGTATTTCCGGCCAGTCTAGGTAATGATTTTTTTCTGTCTTTTTTGCTGTTGTAGGATTGAAGGGCAGAATATTTGTCAGATTCAAGTTCTGACAAGGCTACATTCAAACCTTAACGGGTGGTTATGAATGCACCAATTTTGAATGATGTTTCTGTACATTTGCTTCCCTTTCCCTACAAACAATATTTTTTGATACAAGTGATAGTGCCTTGTAGCATCAGTGACGCGGCCTGGTGATACAAATCTGTCCAAAATTTATCCTTTAATTAATTAATTTTTTTTTTTTTTAAATGTATTCCTGAAAACATTTTGGAACTATCAGATTTGTTGACTGGTATTTTTTAATTATTTTTCAAATATTAATTTTTTAATTTACATCAATGTTGAATTTATTAAAACAAAAATGAATTCATTCAAATATTTCAATATTCATTGTAAAATAAATTTTTGAATTCGATCTTCGGATTAATTTTGACTTGTGGCCTTAATCTTTTTGTATCTTTTTTTTTAATATAAATTTTTGAATACATTTTTTCAGGTCATTGTTGAATTAAGTCTTTAAATATTTTTTAAATTCTTAATTTTGTTGAATTCTTTTAATTGGTTTTTTTTTCTTGTTAAGATCAATTTTTGATTTTTGAAATTCATTCTTGAAATTTTTGAATTTATTGAGAGTTCTTTTTAATTGATTCCTTTAGATATAATTTCAAAATTTATTAATGGATTTCAGATCAATTTTCATTACTTTTTCAATAATTCTAAAAAAAAAATATAAATTGATCTTTTTGCCTCTCAACTGATGAAGCCCGGGCAAACTTATAACTTATTATTAAAGGGCAGAAACTCAATTGCCATATCGATTTCATATCATTCACTTTCTATAATTGACTTTCACTATGTGATTTGGCTGTTGTTATTATGACAACAAAACTTTATTAATAGTAACAATCCATAAAAGAAACATTTTCCAAAATTTATGAAATTATTTTGGCAGTTGAGTCTTGAGGTCATTACACACCTCTTCTAACATTATGGAGCAGTTATCTCCGTTGTCAGTCCATTAATATCAATTAAAGTTGATTATAGTTAACGTCACAGCATGATGGGAACATAAAAACTATTCATTGAATCTTACAGTGCATTTATTCTTCAAGTATAAAATAATTGGGCGATATAGCTTTTGTGGCGAAATGACACTTGGGGATATATGGTTCCAAGTGGCTAAATGGTTTTCAAATTTGGGTGGTAGGAATAAAATTTGTTGCAAAATGTTTTGTTTTTTCTTTTCTTTTTGGGACGAGTCTGTAACCGTTTATATAGTAAGGAATGACAAAACAGACATACAGTGAAAGCGCTAGTGCAAAAATATAACTCTTTTGTCAATCATCGGGTTTATATATAATTTACTTGAAAATTTTCATCATATGTGTGTATATATAAAGAAAAATAAAACAAAAACCAAGATTTACCTTCATAGGCGGATTTTATTTGACGTTGCCGGGATATATGACGTCAAAATACTGATAACGCCATAATCTAACAACAGCTGTGACGTCATAAACAAAGTAGGATTATTGTGCATGTAGGTTAGGTTTAAATATGTTGATAAACATTTTTTCTTTCAGTTCTTGAGCGACCAAATACATGAAAATAATGCCTTGAACACTGGTGCATATGTGTGTGTGTGTGTGTATGTATTAACAAAGGAAGCCACAACATATATAATCAAATATAAATCTTTGAATGCATTCTTCAGATCATTGTTAAATTTAGACTTTAAATATTTTTTTATTAAATACATTTTTGAATTAAATATTTTGAAATACTATTCCTGAATACATTTTGGAATTCAACCATTAGATTTCTTTTTTCAATATATTATTTACATCAATGTTGAATCTATTAAAACAGAAATGAATTCATTCAAATATTTCAATATTCATTGTTAAATATTTTTTTGAATTCGATCTTCGGATTCATTTTGACTTGTAGCCTTCACCTTTTTGTATCTGTTTTAAATATAAATTTTTGAAAACATTTTTCAGGTCATTGTTGAATTTAGTCTTTAAATATTTTTAAATTCTTAATTTTGTTCAATTCATTCTTGGAATGCTAAGAAATGTATTCTTGAAAAATAAATTTTTGAATTTAATAAGCAGATCAATTTTGATCTGTAGCTTTAACATTTTATGTAGCTTTCAAGATTTTTTTTTAATTAATGAAATCATTTTTAAATGTATTTAATATTTTTTTAATTCATTTTTCAGATCAATTTTTAATTGACCTTTTTTCTGTTAAGATCAATTTTTAGTTTTTGAAATTCATCCTTGAAATTGTTTCTGAATTGATTGATAATTCTTTTTAATTGGTCCCTTTAGATATTATTTCAAAATTTATTCTTAATAGATTTTAGATCAATTTTAATTACTTTTTCAATAGTTCTAATAATAATAGTAATAATACATTTTGAACTGATTTTTTTTTTTTTTTTTTTATTTTTTTTTTTTTATAAATTGATCTTTTAGCCTCTCAACTGACGAAGCCCGGGCAAACTTGTCTCTTATTATCAAAGGGCACAAACTCAATTGCCATATCGATTTCATATCATTCATTTTCTATAATTGAACACTGGTGCATATGTGTGTTTATATGTATTAACAAAAGAAGCCATATATATATAATTGTGTGTGTTAAGCTATTGTAGTTATCACAATCCAAGATGTTTTACCTTATATTGTGACAACTACATTAGTTAAGAAAGGAGATATGTTCTTTGTCTGAAGTTTGATTCGCTGGATACGTACGATACTGGGTTCGGATAATCTTAAGCATTTCTTATTCATAAAAAATGGCCATTTAAAACCCGTGAAATCATTTATTTATTTAACGCTCCTGACGATATTTGTTAAAATCCATTTTCCATGTTCATAATTATGGCTTAACTTCCGAGCCACTGAAAGTCGGTCAGAGAGAGAGAGAGAGAGAGAGAGAGAGAGAGAGAGAGAGAGAGATCTGTAAATTCTCGACAAAGTGAATGAACGAGTAACTACCGTGGTGTTAGGTAGAGTATCAGCTTACAAGGAAACGAAAGCACCTGTTCCGATGGAAAAAAACGTGTTGTACATGTAGGTTTTGTGAGATAATTTTTCATGATTATTTTCGTCTTTATTGTTGGAAGTTACATGCAGAGTTTTGCTTCTCAGAGTTAAAATTGCAGTACTGTCTTGTGAAAAATGAATGTGGATTAAATCTTTTTTAACTTTGATTTTCCATCCTACGTCATCCAAAAGACGCTTGCATAAATGTTAAATATACACTTTGAAAATGGCAGGGGTCTGGGTACTGTCCAAGCACAAGGGTTCGTTACAAATGACATGATATGCGAGATGGGTCATACTCGCATATGTATGCTTATAACATATATATATATATATTAATGCATATTGGCATGCAACTAACCTGATTTAACTTCCATGTTGGATGAAATAAATAGAATTCGTACGTGTTCATTGCGCTACTCTTCCAGATGTAACAGTGCTGTAATGGCATTGACTGCGGTAGACACCTATGAAAGGTGATAAATTGACAGGTGTTGGATTCAAGATAAACACAAAGTAACATAGAAGCTGCCATATTGCAGCATGTGCTGGATCAGCAGCCCTTGTAAGATTTACCTCCCTTGTGTGTACATGATCACCACCCCCTTTTGTCACTCTTCACGCACAGAAGATTTCCAGAACACATTTCGATAGACAAGATACAAGAAGATTTATTTATAGTCGTATTTGTTAAAACAAAGATCATGAACAGACACGGAGATAATCGCGATATTCGCTTTTTAGTAGATGATGTTAATACAAGATGTATTTATAACATAAACATTGTTTTGCTGATAAATCAAATCATAAAGAAGTCAACATTCACAGGCTTCGACCACAGGTCCTGTGCTTCGACCAAGGAAATAGAATATTATTGAGGAAGATATCGTATTGTTTTAACACAGTCAATGTTTTTGTAAATCGCCTTTTAATGCCAAAAAACGAGATAATCTGCCCTAAATATTAGTTTTTGGAAATATATCCATCAAAACGTAAATATGGAATGTGTTTAGGCCATCATTAAAAAAGGTTTGTTTGTGGATACCCTACCCACAATTTTCTTACTGTGTAGTTTTGTTTTTTTTTAATTACATAATCTCGTATTTTCATATATCAATTCAGTTTATAACAAGAAAAAGATCTTTCAAACTGTTTAATTATCAAACAACAAAACAACTCTTATTTATTTAAGAAGTATTGGATTGGCTGCAGATCACAGCTTTGCCTGCAGTTTTGCAGGTCTTACACATGGACCGCACAACCCAGAATGCTAAATGCGTCTTTGTCAGTGGTTGATTTTGATATGCTGACTTCACAGCATTTTTCAAAAAAGTCAACTACTTTCTGGGGCATTTCGTCCTGTAAATACGGTGTTAATACCAGCATACCGATGCAACCCAAGTAAAAGACATAGACAAGAATGCAGCAAAGATAAATCGGCCTCTGACAATGGACAGCAGTCAAAAGATTAGCCTCCACTATAAAAGGGCAGATAGGGGGAGGTAATCAGGTAAGCCCTAATAGGTAGACAGGATTAGATTGGTAGTGCTAATAAGACTTTAAAAAAAGTTTGTGGTGTTAAAATGAAGTGTTTGGTGAATACATGGTCTGTGGTGTCAACATGTAGCAGAAGTTTTTTCGAGCAATTGCCAGGCTTTGAGCTACTGTCTTTGGTTGAATTTGGTCATGATTTGTACTGTGCAGATGGAAACACTCTGCTGTTTTTAGGATACTTTGAGGCTGAAATTTTATTTGAAAGTCTGAATCAGGAAGAACTTGTAATAATTCCGGTGTTAGTGGTGCCAGATACTGTGTATAATAGACAGGTACCATGGTGATAGGCACAATTTTGTTAAATCTCTGGTATTTGGGGAAAATGATGTAGGAGATAGTAATGAATCTCGGACTTGGAGGCAAGCATTAAGAAGTTTGTTTGGCGTTAGTAAGGGTTAAAACCATCTAGAGGACTTCTTTTAGTATATGCCCAGGTGAAAGTAGGACATGCATGGCTTAGTTCGACATAAGGATAGGTCTGATGTAGATGTTGTAAAATTAGGCTCTAAATCACCTAATGGATTGATGGTTTGTCTTAAGGTTAGTCCAGTTAGAGTCTGGGAGCAAACACATTAACAACACTTGATCGGGATCATTTCAGGTACGTAAAAGCTGAATCCCGCTGGTGGTAGAACTTGAGAAGAAGTTTGAAATAGTTGTTGTTCAGGAAAACCATGATTGTGCAATCATGTTACAAAATGGCCCCCTGGTTGCCATGTCAAAGTTTTTACGAGGCTGAAAAATAACACTTTATTGGCTCTCCTTCCTTAACATCCTCACCAATTTCCAGCTTAATGGCACCAGTACTAGTGCAACTGGAGAAGAAGTTTGAAATGTGTTTTTCAAGATGGCTGCCATGGTGGCAATCTTGGATTTTGGATTTGCCCAAATAATAACAACACTTCGTCAGGACAATCTCAGGATCATTTCTAGTATGTTTGAGCTGAATCCCATAGGTAGAATTTGAGAAGAAATTTGAAATAGTTGTTATTCAGGAAAACCATGATTGCACAATCATATGGTGCCTCGTTAGGGCCAAGTATCAAATCTCGCATTCTTGCACTCTCGACCTTAGGATGAAAACGCGAGAATGCGGAAGAGCGAAAACGCGAGAATGCGAAAACTCGACAGCGAGAATGCGAAATCGTGACGGCGAGAGTGCGAGATTAATCTCGCGTTTTCGCCGTCGCGTTTTCGCATTCTCGATAATATTGTTTTCGATTTGTTTTTATTGTTATAGTTTTCAAAGTTTATGCCTGGCATTTCAACTATTATCCATTCAATTTGGTATATTTATCAGATACTTGTCTACGCATTGAAAACACGTTTATCCAAAAAACAACAAAAAGAAGCGAGTAAAAAGAAACGTACCTTGAATTATGGGTATCCATAATTCGAATATTGTGTGATATTTGCTGATGTAACACTATACAGCATAAAACCGTAGGATACATGTCATTTGGGTCAATTTCTCTTTTTTTTTCAAACTAACAGCAGCGCCACCTTACAGGTTTTGCAATTCACAATTCTAACCTTGTCAGGTTTTTTTATCAAACCCAAAGATTTTAAAAGTTTGTTTATCTCCAAATGCAGAGATCATAAAGGTAGCATTAATACGTTATTCAATATATATTATGATTTAAAAGGAGGCGGAAGGACATACAGTTGATTTAATATCTTGTTTTCTGCATACGCCCCATGTCACAAGCGACAGCGGTACGACTGCGGGGACATTTGGGGGACTTCTGTAAATGTTTCCCAATACAATCAGTAATTGTTCTTTATTTTATTATACCAGAAAATTGGCACTAGAACACGATAGAGTGCTCGAAAGGCCTATAAAACAAGAAATATCTTTAAAAAGATAAACGGCATAGTTTTAATGCTGGTGATTATAATGTAAAACAGCTGGTGAAATAAATCAACGAACTAATGCGTTTCAGCACAGATAACAAAATTATTAAATGCATATCTGCTTTTGCATTTACCGCTACAATAACCAATCACATACATCAACTTGACCAGTAACGCCACCTGTCGCGTCATATCCGGGGCCAAAAGATCAGTTGGCACCACATGCACATCTGCGTACACATCGAAACGGGTCTAGCTACGCCACTGGTACGAAATATATATTTGTCAGTGCTCTTACATAGACAGTTAATCTATAGAAGGATTTGACGAGAATAAACTCACATATCAAATTTTTGAACACTGGCTGAGTTTAACTGCATGGTGACGTTATATAACCGTCATTGGTTAATTAATTCGATCTCATGTATATCTACTTTTAATGTTGGAAATGTAAATGTTTATATAGTGTCTCGTAAGTCTGATACGTTTGGACATTTTAATGTATTATATCTATGTGCTTTAATGTATTCAAAAATGAGTGACACTTAAATGAAATATATCTTATGTTCTTTAAAATTATCTTCAATTTAGATGTGTTGGTAGTTAAATGAGATGACACATGTGTAATAAGTCATTTCCTTCAATTGGCTTCGTATTATTCTCTATCTGTAGTCATTTAATTGGTCGTCTACTAATTACCAAGAAGATGACACCACCAAAGTGTAATCAACCAGTATACCATACCGGTCAGTCAACAATGGTATCTTTGCTGCTAGACAGTGTGTCGACGCAGGTTGTCGTTGAAATAATGAACACTAGTACTGTATCGCTAAATCTTTACCTAAATTAAACAAACAATTGCAGCATACATTTTTGTAATATACTTTGATGAATATCTCGTTTTGAACAAATTTCTCAAGTAGTTGAATTTCTTTCTTCTTCTTTTTCTCTGTAAAAAATGACATTAAGTAATTACTTCCTTTTATTTTCCTTTGGTAAATTAAACCGTGATATTTAGTATGTTGATTTGTTTTGAAGATTCACTCCATGCAGATGACCTTTCCTCGCGAGGCTTATTCCACCTGTCTCTTTCGATAGGAAATTTAGAATGTGGAATTCTTAATAGCTTACGTTGTTTTTTCGTCCGTAGCAAGCTTTGGTTCAATTGGAAATTTAATGCTGGATAATTTAAACTCTTGGATATGTCAGAGACTTGTACACGTCTCTGGATATATTATTCCGGTATCAAAATGATTTATGATAAGTCGGTATTCATATGAATCACGTAATGTAAAAAGGCATTGTTTCCATGAAAGAATTTAAACTTCAATATGTCTCAGTATTACGTATAATGTGAAGGATCCAATATACTTATACAATTGTCTATTTAATATCTTCTTATCAAATGCACTGACTACCTGATCACGTACTAGTAACCGTCACGCCCCTTTGTTTTTCCATTGGTTGTGACGCTCATCATCGCTTCGCCGAACTCGATGTCTATGGCTTGGGTATAATCCATTAATCAGTCTCGACAATTACGACCTACTTTCATTTAACAACTATATACGGTCTATATTTCACCTATCGTGTTTTGGAACTCCTCGTGCATGTGACCAATTCTACTGGTATATATAGAGGGCGTTGATTTATGGATATCCATAATTCATTTATGGATATTTAAAATTGATTTATGAATATCCATAATTCAGCTTGAATTATGGATATCCATAATTCATTTTTTGATATTCATAAATCTCTTGCTTATATCCATCAATGAATTATGGATATCCATAATTCAAGACGAATTATGGATTTATGGATATCCATAAATCGAATTATGTATATTAGAATTAATTATGGATATTGAGAATTATTTATGGATATCTATAATTCATTTATGGATATCCATTAATCGATTTATGGATATACATATATCGATTTATGGATATCCATAAATAGTGACTTTTTTCCACCTTGGCTTGCCATACATTGTCTCCTTAGTGAAAATTGCCTTCTGTTTATGGATGCTATATAATTAATTTTTCTTCATAGATTTGGAGTTCGAAAGTAAATACTCAAATGTGATTGGTCGAAAAATTCTTTTCATTCTTCTATGAAAGAAATTCCGAGAATGGCGTGAAAAATGTGACGTCACAATACGACAATTGACGTTGCGTATTGATTTGAGAAAAAGAATTCCATTTAAATCCAGTAAAATTGTACATAAAACATGTTTTAAATTAGAAAATCATTTTCAAAAATTAATTATAAGCGTTGATGTCTTTTTTTTTAGTTTCATCGGGGATTCATACAGTTTGCGAACAAAAATTGTTTCATACCCCGATGAAACTAAAAAAAATTGACATCAATGCTTAAATATATATGGAATGAAGAAAAAATAGAAGACATATATTTATTATCAGGGTTTTCTAGTAAGTGATAAATATAATATAATACTCGTTTCGACGCAATATTGAATTGTTAAAAAAAGAAAATGTTTCATTTGAAATTAACAAACTCGTTCAATGTATCCAATAATAAATTACAAATTGACTGCCGTAGGGCCTTAGCTTCATAGATTTGGAGTTCGAATATTAACTAGCATGGTCTTATCCACGAGCACAAAGAAAAGGGTCGAATGGTACCAACGGCTATATACAGGAGCAAACGAAAGAGACGATTGAGAATATCAACTTATGTAACAATAAAATTGTCTTTATTTTCAAACGACAATTTTCTCTCACCCTCACCCTCACCCTGTTTTGAACTTTCATTAGTCAATAAGTCAAGATATTTCGAAATAGCATACTTTTGTGTTATATATCCAAAATTTGCAATTTACTTTTTTTAAGTCTGAATATAGTACAATATAGTATGCATGTGAGTATTTGCTGAAGAAAGGATATAGAAGTGTTTTGATCGGGTCCTTCTAGGATACTTCAGAGACAATTGGGGTCGTAAAAACGGCATATGCAGACGGGAGGCTAAGGATATAACAATAAACACAAAGAAAATATATGAAGAACAAGGTTATCAATTTGGAGATTGTGGATGTTGAAAAATCTATATAATATAGCGTATATGTTTGTATTATAAGCTTTAAAATAAGTTAACGTTTTGTTTTCTAGAATGACACCGCTCGGGTTCTCTTCTCCTACCATCCGAACGACTTGAAGGGTAGCATCCCCTCCACGGCGCCACCAGGCGGGGAGCAAAGAGCGTCATGCTATTGTCTTCCTCTTTGACAGCCGATGACGTCGGTTTCCCCAGTGATGTAACCACATATAATTTGGTGCATGACCATGTAAGACAACTATTTCTAACTCCTTTGCATATGTGTGATACATTTGTCACATGTGGAACACCCATTTTTCGTTATGCAAGCAAGCATACGCGGAGGAATGTGACGTGATATCAAACATCATTCAGCAGTTTCAGGAAAGCCGATCACCTCTGACAAACATTAATTCATATTTGTTGTTATCTTGACACTTTGACAGTCAGCTTATTTTTCATGATATACCATACTTTTTTCGCATCTTTCCAAATATGTAATTGGATTCATTTTCGGTCACCGAGAAAAAATACAAAGTTTCTATTTAGTTTTGCCATGTTGGATCGATTTCCCCATGCGTTTCACGAAAAGGTGTGATCCTCAGTTCTGACCCCTATTTAAACTCCCTCGGGTAGAACTTACCCGCCCCACATACCTTCATATGATGAACTGTATAAGTCACATATTTCATTGCATTTTCCCATGGTAGTGGGTTACATAGAAGCTTCGAAGAGTTTTTACCTGTATCAAGTATGATATTTTATGAAACGAGCCCTAGAACCTTTTCAAGGCTAGCAAATATTTAATCTTCGAGACAAGTTTAAAGATAAAAATAAATTTAAGAAGTGTTTCTATCACATAACTCAGAAACCTTACATTTTGACTGGTTATAAGTAAAAATTTAAGGGCAAAACGAAACAGAGGCAGCCATTTTGTTTACTTATTAGTTTGATTCTTTTACATTGTTTTGTTATATACATGATGATTATATAGATCGCTCGTTTGAAGTTTCTTTATAAAGTGAATAGTTATATGACTAATGTCCTCAAAATATGTCTATGTCCAGATGATTTTATTTATTGTTTCCACAGCGAGGCTTTTTCAGTCCCGGTATTGGAATTTAAATATTATGCAAATAAACTATGTTGAATTGACAAGATGAGAGTTCAACAGTTAAGGGCATTTGCTATATTGGTATACATTATAAAAAGTGTGTTTGTATTTAGTGTGAAAAGCATAATAGCGATCTATTCTTTTTTCCATTGTAGAAAAAGGTGATGTTTATTTTCTCAATTTGTTATCTATTTTGCGTTTCAGTACCTCATTCCAGCAGCGGGCACGACTTATTCATGTAAACCTTCCAGCTACCCCACTTCGCCTCCAAACATCACATGATCAAGGTATGCCATGTGCCCGTAGTATCAAATGCAACAACTGAGCATGCGTAGAATACAATTTTCCATAAACTGAGCATGTGCAGAATAAGATTTTCCATAAAAAAATCAATGGATTGTACAAAAATGAATGAGGACATGTCGAAATAAATTCAAATTTAGTTACAGATACAAAGAGGGGGATGAATAGGAGCTCATACGTTAGAGTGCATACCTTTAGATATGGACCATTTCCATAATATTCTAGCAACATTTGACAGTAAGAAATTCCAATGAGGATGTTTTCTTCTTTTGCAGACTAACAAACTGGAGTTGAATTGTGTTTATGATTCTAGACACAGACAAAACATTACATACGTAAGTAAAACACTTAATTCACCAGGTGGGTATAGCAGTTATGTGTGAGGCTGGTTTACATTGGTATGCACGAATGAAGTCTTCGTTACTTTTATCTGAACAAAGACAATATTATTCAAAACATTAGGCTAACAAAAAAATTACATAATATACACATAAGTATGAACATTTGTTGTGTAGTATTAACAGAAGTATTTTGCAGAAATAATGGGGTTGAAGGAAAAGTATGGTTGAGTAATTGTTTCCAAAGAATTCAAGGGAATGAACCAACGAATAATTTGTTTTCAGTTTACTTTGTTGGACTTAAGCAATAAGCTAACACATGAAGGATAAGTGCTCAAAGGCAATGGCCATTTTACGCGTACTATCGCATACTGACTGGGGTGCGGACCGTGAAATGCTCTTGCGAATTTATGAGGGCACTTATTCGATCAAAACTCGACTATGGCTCCATCGTTTATGGATCGACACGCAATTCTTACCTGCAGATGTTGAATCCTATCCATAACCAAGGATTACGTCTAGCACGACAACACCAGTGCAGAGCCTTTATGTAGACATATTCATTCAAAACCAAAAATTCTTACCAACATTTGGCATTAAAATTTTCTTCATGAACTTAACATAAGTTTAGACAACATAGGCGAGTACACCGTATCTGATGTACCGCCATGGCTTGTCGAAACACCGGATGGTAACCGTACTTTACACGAGAGGGCAAAATCGAGTGCATTACCCGAAGAACACAAATCCTCCTTTGGGGAATGCATTACAGACTTTCCAGATCACGTTCAGATCTCTGCTGATGGGAAAAAGGGTCTCCGCAGCATGCTACACCGATCATCATTGTTCTTCAATCCGCTTACCAGACGGTGCCTTTATTTTCTCTGCGGAAGCATGTGCCATCGATTTTGCCCTCGACCATATCGATGAACAACGCATTAGAAAGGCAATCATTTGTTCTGACTCTCTGTCTGTCCTTCAGAATTTACAATTACGATATTCAAAAAATATACTCATACAAAACCTTGTTTTTCGAATATCTCGTATCTTAAAAAAATGCAAAATAACATTTCTTTGGATTCCGAGCCATGTCGGAATTAAAGGCAACGTACTTGTTGACCGCCAAGCAGAACATGCTTTAAATCTGCAACAAACGAATATCGAAATACCGTATACAGATTTCAAACCTGTAATTAGTTCTGCCATCCAGAGTAAATGGCAGCAGCGCTGGTCTCTCGAGACGAGCAACAAACCTTTTAAAGTACAACCGAAACTTAAAGCGTCCACGCCGGGTCGGAAGGATCGTAGAGAGGAAATAGTCCTCTCTCGGCTCCATACTGGGCACACATATCCTACTCATTCGTTCCTTTTAAAACGAAAAGATCCTCCAATATATCATGCATGTGATGTTCAATTCACAGTGGAGCATTTTTTTAAAAGAATGTTCCGATTTCAAGCATATTCGTGATAAATACTTTCGAGTCCCGGATATGAAAACCCTTTTCAGTTCCGTGGATTCGAAAACAATATTTAGCTACTTGAAAGAAATCGATCTATTCTATAGACTTTGATGTATTTTACGTTACTGTCTTTGACGTTCTATTTATATCACAGAGTTCACATAGTCTATTGGTATATATATATATTTTACCATATTTAACCAACCTTTTTTATCATAATGATCTAAATATACAATACAAATGCTTTTAAAAATGACCAATTTTATCTGATTTTAACATTAAAAAAAACACGATATTATTGTTTGGCCCTAAATGACCCTAGTTGTCGATGGGCCTTAAAACTCAAGCAAACAAACACACAAACTAATAGCTAAGGTATGCGTTCTGTCATCATTATCACTGTCAACTTCACTAATTGTTTTATCAGTGATATCATTATTCTATGCAAAGTATCTTGTTTTTATCTTTGGTTTGTATGTCGTTATAAGCAGGTAGTCATTGACATAAATACTCTATTAAAGGGAGGATATTCTACACACGAGGAGATGTGTGAGGGATTCATTTTGTATTATCCACGCATAAAGCTTGACGTTTGCGACAGTGTGCCAATCTACAATACCATAACAAGCAATTTTACCGAACTGTTTCATATGATTCGCTCATGGGATTGGGCTGATGCTGCTGTTAGGGAAAAGTTCAGGACAGCACTCACAACATATACACTTTTCTATTGGAGGCACCACGGCAGTAAAGGTAAGATTTAAATGAAGGTTTTCAAAATAAAAACAGAATTGTCTCAAGGGTGATGACAATATCCCGTTTTAAATGCTGTAGAGAAAGGCAATATCAAAATTCATATTAAAGGCGAAGGGATACCCGAACATGACTTTTTACATGACAAAATAACCTGAAAAATAAGCGAATATGTATGGAAGAATTAACCATTTTCAACAAGGTGGCATCAATTATGCAAGGGGTTAAGATCAGAACTTGTGCAAAAGACTTTATTTTTCATATTTTCTTATCGCACACATAAAGTATATGTTTGTACCCCGATTCTTATAAACTATACCGTGATCACGTTTTCAGGCACGATTAACGTCAACAGACAACGCAACAAACTACCCGTATGTAGAACCCAAAGATACGACATGCCAGCACCTGCCCGCTCCTGTTGTGGGTCGGAAGTGATTTTGATGACGACCATGAAATGAGAGGACACAATCGCATTTGACCTGAGTCTAGTTGCAATGTATCGTATAAACAGACGTTTAAACTGATAACGAATCATGTTCATGTTTCTAGAAATAGATTGGATTTAACGAATAGCATTGTGTATGGTCATTGTGAGTGTAAAATATACAATTGAACAAACAAAACAAAAACAAAACCACTGTACTCACTCCGAATTAAGGTTTTGCAGTAAATGAAATTGATTATAACCATATGTTTTTCTTTTAATGACTTTTTTTCATTAACGCGAATATCAAATGTTAATATTCTTCTTAATTCAATGTTTCCTATCTACCTTTTGGGTTTGATATAAACCGGCTTTTTGTCGAGTAAGTATTACCTCTGATGACATTACAACTTTCATCAAACACTTATATATATAAGGGTTGTATATGAATACAGCTGGTGGTTCAAATAGCGTCCCTGAGTTTCCTCAACACTTTGTATTTTGCATGATAAGTACCATTTTCATTTGGGGAAAAAAATGAATTAAAGCAGAACAATCAGTCTTATCAATTACATAATCTTGAATGGGACCCAGAACAAGAATATGACCATGTGTTCCGAAAGAGTACGCGTTTCCTGCTGTATCGACAACACTCGCCGTGCAAATCTAGGTCGCATCCATATTTTTCCAAAACAGTACACGTTTCTTGCTATATCGAAAACACTCGCAGTGCAAATGTGATCACATCGAGAAGTTTAAAGAAAACACTGAAATTCACTAAAATATCATTACTGAAAAAAAATCCACTTGATAGCATAGAAACACTCTTATACCCATGGACAATAAAGATGCCTTGCAAAACAAATATTAAATTTCGCACGCATAAAAACATCTATTGCATTAAAAGATCTACTCTAATTTTGCTGTACACTAAGCCCGGAATATATATGGTGGATGTGAGAGAACAGATCGGTGCCGTCAATCCTAATTTTCAATTCTTGGCACAGATGGAAATAACAATTTCCTTAATAAAAAAGACAACTGTATGATATGTATGTTTACACCTTAGATGAACAAATCAGACAAAGTTCGTTTATTTGTTTACCTATAATGTGTGCATGTCACTTTATTTATCAAAAATAAGAGAAAGGTTAATATTTCTAACGTGTGTAAAGACATTTCTACTTACTAATATATCACTTGCAACTTATTCAATATATATTAATGCCCTTAAATTCCCCGTTGTAAAATCAAGAATGAATATTATTTCTTTAAGAAAACGCATCTACTTCTTAATAAATGGTATCATTGTTAAATACATGCTGGTATTATGATCGTCAAAGCAGTGGAGCGGTTTTTTTTATTATCCAGATATTTTTTCTTTGAACCTATGCATTATAAGGTAACTATTTGTGTGGAAGTCGGGTCAAGGAAATACTAAGGCTGTAAATAGGGTACAGTTAAGGGGGGTTGATGTGTTCCTAGTCTGAAGGGACACAAACAAAACTCATACTAACATTGTTGCGATTGAAATATGGAAAGTTATTATTCATGTATATAGTTACCAAAATTTACAACAAAAAACAACAAAAACAACAAAAAACAATGAACAAGCAAAATATAGTTGTTCCCCCAAATGATGTTGGACCTCCGACAAACATGTAGTTAATGCGACTTTGGATCCACAATGTGATCGATAAAGGAACCCCCCTTGCATATATATCAAGTACATGTGAGCTCAGGTGAGATAAAACAGTCCTAAAGACATACATATACATGTAATAATATATATCCCCCGTAATGCTGGTGGTGGTCGTGTTGATATTAGCTATCTTATAAATCTGCCAAGTAAGGCCGATAGCAAGACGACAGCTCGATAAGCTGTGCCTGTTGCACGGACAAGAGGGGCTGGTGCGTGTATTGTTAATAAAATATTCGCTGACATATATTTAGACGCAATCGTTTATCTGAGAATACATACGAAGACATTTCCTTTACAACATGAATTGCTTAAACCTTTTTAAGACTTTGATATGAAAACCAATAAATGATTATATTACAAATGTAAATTACTGAAACATACACAAAATATAAGGCCAAATCTAGATCTATATTGTCTGGCGAAGGTAAATAGAATGTATATGATGTACAAGCCCGAAAGCAGTTTGAACTGTGACCTTATTTTTGTTTTCTTTTTGTTCTCAAAAATAAATAAAACATACATTGTATCTACAAGATGCTATTGAATGTTTAAATTTACAGAGCAGCCCGTAGGGCGTGCATCTATTGGAAAGATTCTCGGACTTCACCTTGAAACCTTAAAACTGCTAATTTTAACGACAATCAATATCACTATGGTTTCTATGACATCTCGTCCAAACGAGAGTCAAGTGTGACGGCTTGCATGGCTTGTTTTCATTGACCTCACGTATGTATTAACTATCTTTTCGTTTATAGTTATTTTACCCAGAATGAAACGTTCTAGATTTGTAATGTCACTGCGGCACAAATGCAAATATTATAATATAAGGAAAGATTACAAGATAAGGATGTAAATGTTTGCGCATCTTCTTTTGTGGCCATACATGTCATTTTCAGTGTGTAACAAATGTCCTTGAAATCAATCAATGATAAAATGACCAGATAATCGAGAAGGAGCAGCCTCGGAAATACCTCCTCATTACCTTGTAACATAAAATTCAAAACAAGAGACCAACTCACATTTCAATCTATACCACAAAAGGAAGTATTACACTTCAACATATACAGATTATGATTTCGACCTTGAAATATTTCCATGACCTTCACCAACCTCCATCTCTAGAATCATAATTTATGTTGTCAGGAAGCCGACATATATCGCGAGATATGGAACGAGCTCTGGAATATCGATTGAACTGGGGCATCGTTTACCTGTACTTTTTGAAATGACAACCAAATCTTATCGCACTTCAATATCACCTTAGTGTGCCACAACCGCCCTGTTTCATTTCAATAATGTAAGACGAGCGACACAGACGAATTTGAAGATGACAATCTTTAAATTGAAATTGACCATTTTGGTCGGATTAGTGACGTTTGGTTTGGTTCAGGCGACAGATCCTGTTAATTACGTGAGTATTCCACAGTTTATTAAAAAGGCAGGTAAGAAAAATAGTATCCTCTCCGGTGAAATGTCTAGTATACCTTAAGCTTGTCGTATTGGTTCTAGACTATGTAATATTTTTTGTGTAATCTATAAACCGATATACATATAAATATTTATTATATATTAGTACTATACAAGTTGTTCTATTCCCAGTATCTATTTATTTTTAAAGGAAAAAAAAAACATTGAGCATACAAAAATGTATGCGGATAAGTAGCATTCAGTAATAGTTTATGCGATAGGTACAATACATGAATTTTTGATAATATTAATAGACCAACGTGCTGCAGTTGATCAACTAATGTCATCATTTATAATGTGGTTTTTATATACAATGCTATAATTATATCTAATTTCACACTTCACAATTTCTGATTAATACTATAATGTACTTAAGGTAAGATTTCTAATTTGTAATATGGTTTATAAACAATGCTTTGATTTATATAATATTTTACATTGATATTATTTCCGAATAAAACCTATATTGTTCGTGTGATAAAATTTCTTATTCAAAATGTGGTTTATTTTCACAATGCGATACTTCATATTAGATATTTTTTCGCGTTGATATTATTTCTGAATATGACTATATTGTACTAAAGATAAAATATCTACCGCCAACATAAATATGTTGTGTAATGTTAATTGTTGCATTCCGGAATTCCGGACCCGGATCCGGCTTTATATGTATCATGTTTATTGTACTCTCTCTTGTTTCCGCCTTGCTGTGAGTAAAAGCCTATCGTTGTGTCAGTGACTTGTTTTGTGGTGATTAACCTTACTGGCGTGGTGGCAGCGGCCTTAGAACCCATGTTGTCATTTTAAAGACATCACAGAACGTTTTCATCACATAATTTGTGTCAGCAAAGTCACTCCGTAGTTGATTTCTACCGTGAGCACACGATCGTCAACAGCATGGCCCACACTCACAGGGCACCTAAGCAGTGGTGTCTAACGACATCAGAAACAGTAACATCCTTCGAGAATTGGCGACAAAATTTAATCTACACCTTATCACTGGACGCTAACTTCGCCAGATTTCTCGCCGAAGGTTTTTTCTGGGAAAAGAAGGTAAGGAACACACCGTTCAGGGGCTTCCTAAATGACGACGTTAACATTCCAGAGAACAATAGACTGACTAGAGAACAAAAGGCTAGTATGCTGGAACTGATGTTAGGGCAGATTGCTAACTATTGTCCTGTCATTTCCCGTAATACGATTGTGAAAAATTCTACGTCATTGGAGAACATTTGGCAAACTATACGACTCCATTACGGTTTTCAGACAACAGGGGCACATTTTATTGATTTCGCCGGCATCACCTTAGGACCTACAGAAAAACCTGAGGATCTTTATCAAAGGCTAATGGCCTTCATGGAGGACAATTTACTTCGCAGGGATATGGGTATAACCCATCATGGTGAGAATATTGCTCAAGATGAGGAACTTACTCCTACGCTGGAGAACTGTGTGGTCTTAACGTGGCTCCGCTTAATTCACCCTGATCTACCGAAGTTAGTAAAACAGAGATATGGTACTGAACTTCGTTCCCGAACACTTGCTTCGATTAAGCCTGAGATCTCGCAGGCACTTGAATCACTCTTAGAGGAAATCCATTCCGTCGCTGATACTAAGGCCATGCGTGCCGAGATCTCCCGAGTTGAGTTATCGCACACCGAATCGTCACGAGCTCCGAGAACCCCCTCAGGTAAACCCCGCAATCGCAAATTGTGCCCATTATGCAAGGCAGCTGGTAGGCCGGATACCCATTTTTTGAGCAAATGTGTATACTTACCCAGTCAAGACCGACAATTCTTTGCCAAGGTCCGACAGGTTACTGGACTAGAAGATGATTCTGGAAGCCTTACACCGTTGTAACTTAAATCTGTCTGCCACAAAGACTACTATTGCCCCGAGGCAAACGACCATTCTTGGCTGGGTGTGGCGACTTGGCACCCTTCAGGCTAGTCCGCACCGTCTTGCGGCTCTCTCAACATGCAGCCCTCCTACTACAGTTTTCGGCCTCCGATCATTCATCGGCGCATACAAGGTTTTAGCCCGCGTTGTTAAAGGTTGTTCTGCATTGTTATCACAGCTAGATGAAATTGTAGCTGGACGTGAATCGAAAGACACCATTCTGTGGGCTGATGAACTACTCGAGACATTCAGAAAGGCCCAGGCAGCCTTATCCCACAGTCGCACTATTACGCTACCTCGCCAAAGTGACCAGCTCTGGATCGTTACTGATGGAGCTGTGAGAAACCCCGGACTCGGTGCTACACTTTATGTGTCACGCGACAATCGAACAGAACTTGCTGGGTATTTCAGTGCTAAGCTACGCGGTAACCAAGCAACCTGGATGCCTTGTGAAATTGAGGCTTTATCTATCGCTTCGGCTGTCAAGCACTTTAGTCCATATATAATTCAGTCATCCTTGAAACCATGTGTTCTTACAGACAGCAAGCCGTGTGTCCAGGCTTTTGAGAAGCTGTGTCGAGGTGAATTTTCAGCCAGTCCTAGAGTCACCACATTTCTGTCGACAGCTAGCCGTTTCCAGGTATCCATCCAGCATGTGTCTGGATCAGCCATTCTGCCATCGGATTTCGCTAGCCGTAATGCCCCGGAGTGCGACTTTCCTACATGTCAGATCTGCACGTTTGTTAACTTAGAGAGTGGCGCCGTAGTTCGAACCGTGAACATGAATGAAATTCTGGACGGATCCACAAAGTTGCCATTCACAAGCCGCTCCGCTTGGTTGAACATACAATCTGAATGCTCCGATTTGCGTCGCACATGTGCCCATCTACGACAGGGAACACGCCCCTCTAAGAAACTTACTAACATAAAAGATGTCAAGCGTTATCTTAATGTTGCATCCCTTTCTAAAGATGGCTTGCTTGTCGTGAAGTCGACTACCCCATTCTGTGCGTCGAAGGATCGAATCATCATTCCGCGGCAGGTGCTTGATGGTCTGTTAACTTCGTTACACATCAAACTTGAGCATCCTACCTGTCATCAGCTTAAGACGGTTGTCCATCGTTATTTCTTTGCCTTGGATATGGATACAGCTATACAGCAGGTTACTGACACCTGCCATCAGTGCGCGTCGCTCAAGAAAGCTCCTTCCTTTGCCCTCGAGCAGACTTCACAAGACCCACCTGTATCTGTCGGGTGCATGTTCGCAGCAGACGTTGTCAAACGGGAAAGGCAACTTATTTTGGTTGTCCGCGAGTGTGTCACATCATACACGGCTACATCTCTACTTGAGAACGAACAGCGTGAGACTCTACGAGATGCACTTATACGTCTTTGCATTGAGCTTCATCCTCTTGATGGACCATATGCAGTTATACGCACTGACCCCGCTCCCGGTTTCAAAGCTCTTGTCAAGGACGATTTGCTACGGAAATACAGGTTGACATTGGAATTGGGAAACCCTAAGAACGTAAACAAAAACCCAGTCGCGGAACGTGCAATACAAGAACTGGAGGATGAGATCTTACGTCAAGATCCAATGTGTCGCGCGGTAACCCCTCTTGTCCTTTCACTTGCCACATCTCGGATGAATACGCGCATCCGGAGTCGCGGGCTATCTGCACGAGAAATGTGGACCCAGCGAGACCAGTTCATGAACAGACAAATCCCTATTAGTGACCAGGACTTAATTATGTCACAATATGACCGCAGACTGTCCAATCACCTGTCTAGTCAGCACGCCAAGGCTCCAAATGGGCGTGTACCAACTGTTCCTTCTATCCAGGTTGGTGATCTGGTTTATCTTTACGCGGATCGTAATAAGTCATCAGCTCGCGACAGGTATTTGGTGTCAAAGCTTGATGGTTTGTGGTGCCAGATACAGAAATTTGTTGGTAACCAGTTACGTGCCAACTCCTACAGAGTGAAGAAGTCTGACTGTTACAAAGTAACTGAGTGTGGCACAACTCGTAGCTCTAGGGATACTCCTACTGAAGACCTAAGCGTTGATGATGATGATGATGATAACAACTCAGTCGTACCTATTGCAGCACCTCCAACCCCAACTCCAGACATTCCAGTTGTCATCTCGATGCCACCCCCGGATACCAGCTCTCGGCCGTGTTGTGATGATCTAAAGGGATCAGGGATGAGCCCAGAATCTATTACCAGCGATGATGTTTCCCCTAGTTCTTGTAGTTTGGACAATCAGACCAGTCGTCCGAGACGCCAAAAGACTGTGCCAAAACGTTATGATGACTATATCCTTTATTAGCGTTAAATGTTAGTGTTCAGCGTGTTCCAGTTGTCTTTATTCGCTAGACATATTGTGCTAACGACTTTAGTTATTACCTTGTGCAGAAAGTAAATATACCGTTCAGTAAACTTGTAAAAGATGTTTAAAAAAAACTTTTAAGTTTGCACCCTTCCATAATGTGCAGGACTTTTATTGTATTGAAAAAGGGTGGCGCCAACATAAATATGTTGTGTAATGTTAATTGTTGCATTCCGGAATTCCGGACCCGGATCCGGCTTTATATGTATCATGTTTATTGTACTCTCTCTTGTTTCCGCCTTGCTGTGAGTAAAAGCCTATCGTTGTGTCAGTGACTTGTTTTGTGGTGATTAACCTTACTGGCGTACTTTGCTGTGGTGTTTATATGCACAATGCCATAATTCATAAAATATTGAAGGATTAACATCAATTATTTTTTTCTGTTATACAGTCATAACAGAAAAAACTGGAGTGTACTCTAAATAAACCGCGAAGCGGTTTATGAAGAGAGTACACTCCAGTTTCTTTATGTTATGACTGTATAACAGAAAAAATAATTAATGTTAATTCTTATAATTTAATTTCGTCTTATACACACTTTCTTTGGCGAACTCTTTTCTGTGATAAATTATTACGCAACGTCATCAGCCAATCAAAAATGACGCTACATTTCGCAACGTCAAAAATTTTGTTATGGAGGTGTTTCATACAAAACTAAATTATTTTAGCACCGACATTATTTCTAATCAATATTACACAGTACATAATATAAATTTTCTGCTACACACATTCAACAACTTTCATTTTTTTTATGAATCAGCCAATCAGCTATCTAAGATTATATAATGAAACCAAAGAGTTTACAGTTAATGGCTAATATCGCTATACAATGTACGTATTATCATTAATGTTAAAATACATGTTATCAATTTTAATTAAAATGTACTACAAGTTTTGAATGATACATATAAGGATTATACTAAAGGCCCAGTTTCATATTGAGAAAATGTATTTCGAAAACTATTAAGTAAATATCGAAAAATTAAATTGTGACTTGGAAAATAACATTGAAATAGATTAAATATAGTCAAAATAAGTTCAGAATTCATATTGTTTTATATCTTTTAAGCTGGCTACAAAAAACTGTATACAGATGAGTATCCTTATCTTCAGCTTAATTTATTTATTTTATGATCTCTTAAAAAATATCAAATTGGTTCAAAATACATAGACGCAGAGCTGCCACAGAAAGGAAAGCAACATCTTGTATACTGTTCGTTGACTTACTGAATATTTAAACACTTTTAAAAGCTTTTTGATACTGTAATCCAGAGGTATGGGGCCAAATATTATTAGGAAAAAGTATTGAAAATGTGTCTTTATTACTCAGAGTAAAATCAGTTAAACTAACAAGGTTATAGGATTACGTAATTGAGGTTAACATGGTACATTTTAGGTATTTAAACCTTGCATGATAACACTGTGTACATATCACTGTTTATTGACACATCACCAAGGACATTGACGAGACAAATGTGCTTGTGCGACCTCAGCCCTGTAGAAGTGTGTCATCTTGTTTCGTTCACGTTTTGACTGTCAAGTAAAGCTGTAGAGCTTGGGAGCATAGGAATTTTCTCATGTTTTCTTGAGGATGTCTATTTGGTCGCGCCATATTTCAACATTTACACTTATCTTAAAAAACAAAGGGGAATATTCCAGATCAATTTAGCGGATCATGCAAATAGCTCAGTGTGTGAATACAATTAAAACTATTCTTAATTATTTCATCTCTAACTATATCAGTTTTTACTTTCTGTTACAGACCCATTCCTTTAAAAAAAATGGTTCGCAACTCTTCTAGCCAATCAAAAACGACGTTACAAATGGCGACGCCATATTTGTGTTAATCGACTGTACCATCAATTTCTTAGCCAATTAGAAATGTTTGTTTATAGTAGGGTTGAAATATTGACATACTTTCAGACCAGGCATTATGGACAGCCTCTTCCAAAAAGATAAATAAATAATTTGGAATCAAGGTATATCAGTTTATAATAAATCCATCTTGTTGTCCCAGATTAAAGCGCGCGATCGGCCTTACTCGAGGAAACTGAAGTACCCGGAGAAGACCCATGTTGCTAGGCAGGGGGACCACATATATATTCAGGACTGATCGGGAAATCGAATGTAAATGCTCATAGCATTGAAGCTACATAAATCATAAAGATCGATAATTATTGGAGAAATAGAGGTTACACAACGAGTGGTTGTTGTATAAGATATTTCTTTTAATCGAGTTACTTATTTTTCAAAAGTTACAAAAACAATAACTTAAGCGAATGTTTTTTGTAACTTTTAAAAGATAACCATCGAGCTTAACCGAGTGTTTTTTTTTTTTTTTTTTTTTTGTACCTTTTGAAAAATAACTATCAAGAGTGAAAGAAATACCATTTACAACAGCCATGAGTTTGTGTGACCTGTTTCTACCAAAATAGAAAAACTATTCTGAGAATGAAGTGACCTGTTTTGTGTCAATGTGTGTTCTTTTCACAATATCAGGTGTAATGATATTACCTAATTTGAAATGCCGCTAATGAATATGCAAAACTGACAAAGTTGGAAATGTATGAAAATATTACATTTCATTACAATTCTTAACAAAATGATAAGGAGGTTTATCCTTTCAAAGTAATAAATTGATAAATTTCAATATATATTTTCAAGAATATAACAAAACAACTGCGAACTTGTTCTAACGCGTTATCATTTCCTGGACATCGTGAAACGGCCTTCAAGTGTTGGTCAATCAAATTGGATTGAGCCACGTAATAAAAACAATGTCCCGGTCAAAGGTCACCGTATCAACCAAACATAACGCATTTAGAGTTTAGTCCACGTGTGGTATAAACTGAATGTTATTCAACAGTTGTAATGATTATTTCATGCCTTGAGAATTGAATAGCATCCTCATTTTGTGGTAGAAAACGTACTTAACAATATTGATCCGTTTCCAATAATGTTTACAGATACCAAAGCCAACGCCAACGCGCCATTTTGACCATTATGTCCAGCTGGATACGACTGGTCAATACTGGCTATTTTGGACCGCCAATGACACTCATATTACCTTTGAGACTCACGTGAACACACATGGATATATTGGACTCGGAATCTCCCCGAATGGAAAGATGTTCCCAGCTGACGTCATCGTGGGGGGAGTCAAGGACGGCCAAACCTATTTTAAGGTCTACCTTTTGTAATGTTCTCGTACTCAGCGATATAGCCCTGTATAGAGTGAATGAAATAATGATCATTAGATATTTTTCAGAAACCTCGTTATGTGTGTATTTTTTATAAGGAAGTCGATTATCTTGTAATTATCAATGATTTCATCACATCTGCACTTTTTACGATTCACATTAATATGTATCATTGTAATGCTTGTTATTCAGGACTATCACACTACCCAACATGCACCGCCAATTGTTGACCAGTCACAAGACTGGTTTCTCATCGCTGGCAAGGAAACTGCTTCCGGTACTGTCCTTACCTTTGTACGCAAACTCAACACATGTGATAGTGCTGATGATATGGTTATTACGGTACGTATAGAAATAACAGGACGGTAGATAAGGAGGACCAGTACCGGTTCTTTCATTTTCGGCTAGCTGTACCGGTCCGTTAAAAATGAAATCACCACGTCATTTTTTTCTTATTATTAATAGGGGAAGCTAAGTTTATCAAAATAGACATAAATAAAATAAATGCAACACAAATGTATCAGTCCGGAGATTATTGATGTTGAAAAATGTGTAATATAGTGTATATGCTTGTATTATAAGCTTTGAAATTAGTCAACGTTTTGTTTTCCAGAGTGATACTACTCGAATTATCTTCTCCTACCATCCGGACGATGTGGCGGGTAGCATCCCCTACCATGGCGCCACCAGGCGGGGAACAAAGAGCGTCATGCTATTGTCTTCCTCCCTGACAGCCGATGACGTCAATATGCCTAGCGATGCAGTCACATTTGACTTCCTTCAGAAAAGTGTAAGATTGAAGAGATAATTTAATTTGTTTGATTTCCCTTTTTGATTGCTAAGATGTTATTTGCGGAAGTGACGACTGGTAGTAGTTGATAAAGTTCTACATAATTAATGTTAAAATACCAAATTGTTTCAAATGGCGAAACATTAAAAAAAAATTGTGCAAACCAAATCATCATTATTTTAAGCTGGGTTTGTACAGTTAATGTTGCATTCCACTATCTAGATATATTTGCAGTCAATAAAAACATAACTGCACCCAAATCGTGATTTCATTCAATGCGTATTAATATATTTCATGTACGCGCGAGCGAAATTTCAAGACGCGATATTTTATAGTTAATAGTAAAACACAAACAAATTAATATTCTCTTCTCATTTAATAAGACCATAAAAAAGGACTCTCGCTGTCCTATGACTTTGCATACCTCTGAGTGATGAAGTGAATGCGTGCCAGTTAGCAATATAAAGATCTACTCCGATATCCCTGATCAAACGGACCGCATTCACTCAGTAAAACCTGCGTCATGTCCCTATGCAAATGGCGGGACGACAGTGTATAATGAATTTATCCATGCGCAAAATTGTATCCAGGTGACAATTTTAAAACATATACTTCATAAAAAATCAACACGTTGTTCAATAAAACACAAGGTGATACATAGCATATGGTTATTGATAATGTCTTGGGAGCACGCAATATGTATCTGTGAAGCTCTTGCATTCAAATCGTCAATAAATACCATATTGAAATGATGTAATACATTACTTAATAGTCCATAAAACAGCGTCATTATAAGAATCGCTTAAGTAAGATTGAATATATATATAATTGATTTTTTATTTCGAATTAAAAAAGTTCGGAACCCGCATGGGGCAGTTGCCAGGTACTGACCGTAGGTCGGTGGTTTTTCTCCGGATATTCCGGTTTCCCACACCTCCAAAACCTGGCATGTCTTTAAATGCCCATGGATATTAATAGGACGTTAAGCAAAATAAACAAAATCAATCTAAAAATTAAAATCATAAGTTTGAGATTTTAGAGGGTTTGTAATCGTGTAAAATGTTATATAGTATACATATTTACAATGCCTTCTCTTGTTTTCCGTTAGTCAACATGTCTCTTTATCGGAGGTGTAGAATCTTTGTTTTATAAAGTAACTGTTAATACTGTTGTTTGTGATCTTGATATTTTTGTATTTTTATTTTTTTTGTTTTGTTTACCAACAGTACCATGTCCCCAATGATACCACGGTTTATTCCTGCCAAACATTTACGTTACCTCCCCTTGCTTCCAAACATCACATGATCAAGGTATAGTATGTCAGTAAAACCTTGAAGTTATGAATGTACAAAGGATTATTCAAGTCTGAAGATAATTACAGTATTTAATCGCACAACGCCACAAAAACATTGTGCGGACATCTGCATACGTCCTTCAAAAGAAAGATAGAAAATTAAAAGCCCAAAACGATAAAATTAAGTATTATGTTTCACGTCCAAATCAAGTGTCATTGTATAGGTATCATTATCTACCTATGATCTTTATCTAAAATACTTAAATATACATTAAGTTTCAATAAGTATTCTACCATGTTTGGTAAGTAACGCCAGTTTTGATTGGTTAAAAACCATGTATTATTTTCCAATAACCCACGCTCGTTCCAATAATACACGCTCGTGAGTCACGGCTGTTACAATTTTAAATATCTAATATTCAACCGTTTCATAAAAGGTTACTACAGCCGAGTGGGCTAATGGGTTAGTCTTTCAATACATTTTTATCACGACGCGAGTTCGAATCCTACGGAGGCCCCCACTTTTTTTTCTTTTTTTTTAATCCTTTTTTTTTTAATTTTCAAAATCAATGCCATATGATAGATGCTCTTGATCGTAGTACTGTATTGCCTGTATATTTCATCAACAAAGAATTCAATACTCCAGAAATAAATTACAAGGTTTTCCCGGGGTTTCTTTGCTGTTTTTCTATTAGAAAGAGGTCGATCTCAGAACTAAACAGTACATGGTAGAATAGAAATAATCAACTTTGACTCGTGTATTGTTGCAGGATATACAACTCGGACTCGGATATTTTGCAATTTTAATTAATAACTCAGGCCTGCGGCCTTCGTTATTAATTTAATTGCAAAATATCCTCGTCCTCGTTGTATATCCTGCAATAATACACGAATCATCGTTAATTATTTCTTAAATAATCTGCTAAAGACAGCTTTAGCTCACTACAAGCTAGATGAGACTTTGTATTACTAATCTACAGGATTACATCTTTGTTTTAATTCTACATTAACTTTCAGTACGAGCCCATCATAACACCTGGAAACGAACTGGTAGTACACCATATGGTAGTCTTTCATTGCAATCAACGTGCAGCTGAACTTACATCTTACAGCGGAGCTCAATTTCGGTGTGGTAGAGTTTACAATACACCGAAACCTCTTCAAGGCTGTTACCACTCGTTTGTTGCATGGGCTTTAGGAGGAACGGTAGGGCGACTTTCAACTTACTTGGCCTTCCAAAATTATACTCCAGAAGATAAATTTAGTTTGCAAAAACTTTTTTTTCTACTTATAAACAGTTTTTCTCGTTTTTGATAGTTTTGCCATTCTTTTGTGGTAATAAAACAAATTCAACGACAAAAATGAATAAGATACAATTAATGATTTATTCGCTTTGAAGAATTTATACAGGGCATTTTTTTAAGATATATCATATACAATATAATTTGTTCAATATAGATAATATTATAATGCATAGATGGTTTTGGTACCAGCATGTAGATGTTCGACCTTGCAAAAGTGCAGTGAGAGTATATAGCGTAAAATAAGATGAATATGTTTTAGTCTAAATTATCGCTTAATGTGTCTGAAACTTTATTTATTTAAAAAAAAAAAAGATACATTTTTTTTCAATGTATTTGATATTGCTCACATTTGAATTTTTTTATTGTTTTTTACATTCAAGTTGAAATCATAAATTACATCGCCTCTTTTCTTTTTTCGATCTTCAGACGTTTTACTACCCACCAGACACAGGGTTCTCACTCGGTACTGCTAATGATCCAGACTTCTTTGTCATGGAGACACATTACAACAATCCAACGGCCAAGGCAGGTATGTGATGTCACTATTAGTTTATATGAATCTCGAGATATCTAAACACGATTGTTCATATTATAATTCAGCACTTTATATATTTTCAATTAATTCACATGATTTTCGTTATTATTACTTTTTTTTTTATTTTCCCATGGAAAAGATTTTCAACAATGCATCCATTACAATGATTTTGATTATTATCTTTGCATGCATGCGAACTTAAGATACGCAATTTTTCTATGTCACTTATTTGGTGTATAATTTCAATGCGTATTATTCAAGCGTACTTGAATATTCGTTTACCTGATCTTGGGTAATGTCGGGCGCTGTCGATGAAGCTTAAGACTCTTAACCTATAGTACAACTGGGCTTATTTTCCTTATCTTTTAGAAAAAAAAAACAGTTTAATTTGAAAAACATATTCTTTGTTGATTTTTAAAGTATTTTCTACAGGCATTGTTGATAGTTCTGGTATCCGAATAACAATGACACCAACACTTCGGAAACACGATGCTGGACTGCTTCTTTTAGGAATGGGTGTTTCTCGGATGCATATCATTCCTCCAATGGAACCCAACTTCGTCTCGCAGGCGTTTTGTCCTTCGAGTTTTCTCAAAAAGGTTAGTTCGTAATTGAAGATATATATAACGTGAAAATATTAAAATGTTTCATTATAATTTTGCTATATAAGGCATATTAATACGTGTAAATTTATAATTATACAATTAAAGTATCTTAAACAGAGTTCATATGTATAAAATAAAACAAATTGATATCAACAACATTATTACGAACTCTTGAAAACCCGTTATATGGTTTTGTTATTTTTGTATCTTTTATAAAACAACGTTGATAAGCTCTGATGATCAGATCGTGCCAATTAGAACATGCTTAAATAAGGACGATAAAACTGATAAATGAGTTAAAAATAGGTTCTGTATCTTTACATTCGCCATTACAGGCTAGTTTCATCTTTCAGGCGTCTCTTCCTCATTTTCGATAATATTGGCCCCTAGAATTTTTAATGTGGTCAAGGAGGACAATACACATCTATGACGCATTTTCATATTCAATATGTATATTGCGAAATAGTATGCTTCACGGTGTTATCGACATGTTTTGACCTATTGCAATGCTTCGTTTGAAGGTTAAATGGGTACAAATAAAGGGTCATTTATTAATCGGACATCTGATGAAGAAATTATTATACATGTACATGCATGTCATTGAAAACCATCAACTCCCTAAACTAGCCACATGCATTCTACGATTTGCATATTAATTGTTTACGTCAAGCTCTAAGCCTAAACTAAACGTGTGGATAGCATGGAATTAGTTGTTCATCTCCAATACAATAAGCGAGATCCCTTAAACGTCAATCATGTTTATAGTGAATTTAAAGGTACATATGTGTTTTATGCAAGATTTCTCTAGAAAAAAAAATGTTGGTTTTTTTTCTTTTCTTACGAGTCATATCAGCCTGATATTAGATCTTTGATCGATAAACCACAGGCCTGTTTAGAACTACGAACACAAGTTAGTATGTCATAAGCTTTTGTCGCTAAACTTCCATCGACAAGATAAGGACTTCTCTCATAATAACAAGAGAACATTAAAACGAAATCAGGATTCCGATAGCAAAAAAAAAAAAAAAAAAAAAATAGATTCTAATACAAAATTATTGGAAAGGCCCAATTAGATAAGATTAATACAATTAACCCCTAGCATGAGGAATTAAGACATTTTCAATCGAATCTTACTTGAGGGGTGACAGAGAAATCAAAACCTAGGGTCGATAGAGAAAATCTTGTTCAGGCTAAACGGGAAAGAAAATGTGGTCCTAAAGGAAAGTGTGTTTCTGATAGATTGTCAACATGTAATAAATACATTCCCGTAATTGTAACTACAGGGTATACCACCAGAGGGCATACAAATATTTGCAGTTCTACAACACTCCCATCTACTGGGGAGGCAAATGATTACACGTATACACAGGAACGGCCGAGAGATTAAACCCCTTGTGACCGACAGGCACTTCGATTTTGATTTCCAAGACATGCGCTACCTTTCAGAGAAGAGAACAATATATCCGGTAAAAATCATTTGTGTAACATCAGTGGTAAGAAATTGAATCAAAACGAAATTCAATATTAAATGTTTATATTATATGCTCGAATTTCTATTGCTATGTTATTATTGGAAGGTACATTCGGCACTGATAATATGCTTTGTCAATGTGATTGTGTGAAACCCATTGATCTGTTCCGCATAAGATATCAATAGCTAATATATCATCACTGACGAGTTTCAGACACCGTTTAATTAATATTTTTCTGCTCAACTATATCAATATCAGTTATATTTAAAGATGCTAACATGTTAAAGATTAAAGATAAATATAACATTTTCTTTTCGTATCTTTTTTGTATCAAGATACAGGATCATGATAAAAAAAATCATGCGAGACAAAGAAAATTTATTATGGCTACTTTTTCTCTATTTTTATCATCTCTACTGTCATGTTCGTCAAAATAATCAACCGGCATATACTAGCAGGACATTTTATATGACAGTGGTTGCACAGCACATTTTAATGCACTGTCAATGCATTAAGGCCGCGTAAGGACGGCCCCTTGTTCAATTTGTGCAAGCAAAAGGCCGGTTTATACTGTCATTACACTAGAATGCAATGTCTACCTTATATTGGGGCCAATATAAGGTAGACATTGCATTCTAGTGTCTCGTCCTACTGATAACGAAATAGGAAAGTTATGTTTCTTAGTAAATCGCTTTCAGCTACAACCTTCAGACCTGGAGTAACAAAATCCATTTTAAATCGCTTTAGTAAGTCATGAACAAACAAGCATTCTTCTTTGCTGGAGCGGACGTTCAACTAGCAAAAAGTAAAAGTTTTGTCAAAGGAGACAATAGAAAATGTGCTTGGGGATAAAACTAGACAGAAGTCTTCTCTAACAAATCATGCAATAATGAAGAGTAATTATAGATGCATATTCATGGAATTTAATGTATTTAGCAGATGCAAATTAAATTGTAACGAACGTTACAACATTTTCTTGGTGGGGTCTTCTATTCTACAGACTGACAAGCTGGAGCTCAATTGCGTGTACGATTCCAGCCACAGGCAGAATATCACGCAGGTGAGTAATTCGATTTTTTCTTTTAGCCGGATAATGTCATTGTTAATTAAATCACAATGCCAACTAACAAACTGACCTTTCGATCGCTATCAATACATTGCTTTGAATGCTTTGTACTTTCAAAACTATTCAGTGTACTTTGTCACAGTATCTCCTTAGCATAGGCATGCCCTGAACAAACATTTGTAAAGCAAATAAATTCAAATATGATTATAACAATGCTATTGTTAGTGGTGTCAGTGAGCACGATAATGAACGGTGTACGAAATTTGCCATGGTTAATATGCATTCAGAAATGACTTATAAAAAGCGAGAATAGGAATTTCTTTTCTGAATATATACGAACACAACTCAGTAGTACAAAAGATATATCCCGTAGGATATCAATTAGTGAGATATAAAATCTATATAAAATTAATTAATGCAAAGTCTAGTTGTAACTTTGTTACAGTTTATTGATGCATTGTGTGTCTACTACCAAAATGATACACATAATATCGTTTGTATCTAGATTGAATAGAGGATTTTGAGAGAGAATGGTAAATTATTTACTGTAAACATATTTAAACTCAAGCATTAAGTGTATCTTAAGTGTTGAACAGAATAGTAAAAAATGATGAATTAGCACACTAGTACTACTGATCGAGGAAAAAGGTATGTTAGCAGAAAATAGAGCATATAAGTATATATAAAAAGTATATGAAGAAATGAATTTAACGCAGTCATAAGTAAACTTTCGGTTTTCAATGCGAATAGCATCAAAATAAGATTTCCGATTAAATGTAGGTTTTTTAATATTTTATTTATATAATTACAAAATAGCATTAAGTAAATTGATTATATAATCATGTTATAAGGGAGGGGTATCTACACAAGACGAGATGTGCGAGGCATTCATTCTATATTACCCCCGTATGCATATTACCTCCTGCGAAAGTACACCGGTCTACGATACTATAACTGACGACGTTGATGACGTCATACCTATAATAAAGACATGGAACTGGACAGATGCGACAGTAAGGACTCGATTCCGATCAGCTCTTGAAAAGTCGAAGTATATTCATTACATATCTGCGGACATTGATTCACTTAAGGTAAGTTTTCATCCAACCAATTCTTAACGTTAAAACTTTTGCCTGTTTCTTTTATATTGTCAAATGTCGATTTATGCAATATTATCTTTATCATTTTCTATATAACATTATAATTTCTATTTTATATAATTATTATAATTTCTATTTTATACATAATATTATAATTTCTATTTTATATATAATATTATCATTTCTATTTTATATGTAATATTATCATTTCTATTTTATATATAATATTATTATTTCTATTTTATATGTAATATTATCATTTCTATTTTATATATAATAATATTATTTCTATTTTATATATAATATTATAATTTCTATTTTATAAATAATATCATAATCTCTGTTTTATATATGATGGTATCATTCTTGTTCATCTGGACAAACTCTTAGCAGGAAATATCATTACCTTTATGAAAAGTTCAATATCAAAAATAAAAATACATCTTTGTAATATAATTTGACGTTTACGTAAGCGAATAATATCTTGCATTTAATGCATAGCAGTCAAGGATTTTGACCGCAGAAAACGCAACAGAACACCCGTTTGTGGAACCACCGGATACAACATGTCAACAAATCTCTGGTCTTAACAAGGACGGAAAATGATTTCGGAGATAATCAATATCAAGAAATTTTTTGAATTAGATGTGGACGAAACTAAAAAAAAAGATAATTGTCGTTATATTAATGTGATTTCTTAATTTTCTCTTGTTTTATGCAAATCTATAGGTTATTCAAGTTAATACAAGTAAAATGATCAATTATATGTTTTTGTTTTCTTTTGACGAGATGTTGGGATTCTCAAAATCAATTTAAAACAACTACTGGAAAATAATGACATGTACAGTCTAAATCGAAAAGCGATGTAAATATGAAAGAAATTTAGATTAATAATATATCTTTGATAAATCTGAATAGCTAGATAAAAGAAAAATAATTTTGATATATGTGGAATTAATTAGATTACTTGAAATAACATGAAAATATATATTATAAGACAGACTGGCCAGGGTCTCTATTCGTTGATGACTTCTTGATCTGCTATAGGTCGAAGAACAACTTCAACAATGTTTAGGAAAACTACAAACATGGGCAGATGAAAACGGCTTCACATTTTCCAGATCAAAAACTGTCTGCATGCACTACCAAAAACGAAAACCACATAATGATCCAGATCTAACATTAAATGGTAGCAAAATTCCCGTTGTCGAGCAAACTAAATTCCTCGGACTAATTTTCGATTCGAAACTGTCCTTTGTTCCACATATTAAACACCTAAAGGATAAGTGCTCAAAGGCAATGAACATTTTACGCCTACTATCACATACTGACTGGGGTGCGGACCCGTGAAATGCTCTTGCGACTTTAAAGGGCACTTATTCGATCAAAACTCGACTATGGCTCCATCGTTTATAGATCGGCACGCAATTCTTACCGCAGATGTTGGATCCTATCCATAACCAAGGATTACGTCTAGCACTTTGTGCTTTCCGAACAAAACCAGTGCAGAGCCTTTATGTAGAGGCAAGTGAACCATCTTTAAATGACCGAAGGAAAAAACTTGCTCTTCAATATGCCACCCAATTGAAATCCAACCAGAAAAACCCGGCTTTTGATCTTGTTGTCAAACATATTCATTCAAAACCAAAAACTCTTACCAACATTTGGCATTCGAATTTCGAATTTTCTTCATGAACTTAACATACGCTTAGACAACATAGGCGATGCACTGTATCGGATGTACCGCCATGGCTTGTCGAAACACAGGATATTAACCTTACTCTACACGAGAGGGCAAAATCGAGTGCATTACCCGAAGAACACAAATCCTCCTTTCGGGAGTGCTTTTCAGATTTTCCTGATCATGTTCAGATCTACACTGATGGCTCAAAAGATGGAGTAAAGGTCTCCGCAGCATGCTATTCCGATCACCATTGCTCTTCAATCCGCTTACCAGATGGTGCCTCTATCTTCTCTGCGGAAGCATGTGCCATCGATTTGGCCCTCGACCATATCGATGAACAACGCATTAGAAAGGCAATAATTTGTTCCGACTCTCTATCTGTCCTTCAGAATTTACAATTACAAGATCCAAAAAATATACTCATACAAAACCTTGTTTCTCCGTACCGGGCACACATATTCTACTCATTCGTTCCTTTTGAAACGAGAGGATCCATCGGTGTGTAATGCATGTGATGCTCAATTCACAGTGGATCATTTTTTAATAAAATGTTCCGATTTCAAGCACATTCGTAATAAATACTTTCGAGTCCCGGATATGAAAACCCTTTTCAGTTCCGTGGATTCGAAAACAATATTTAGCTACTGGAAAGAAATCAATCTATTCTATAGACTTTGATGTCTTTTACGTTACTGTCTTTGACGTTCTATATATATCACAAAGTTCACATAATCTATTCATACAAATATATATTTTACCAATTTTAACCAACTTTGTTATCATAATGATATAAATATACAATACGAATGCTTTTAAAAATGACCAATTTTATCTGATTTTAACGTTAAAAATAAAAAACGATATTATTGATTGGCCCTAATTGACCCTAGTTGTCGATGGGCTGTAAAACAAATTGAGTTCTACCAATGATATACGTCATCGATGCGTCATATTTTCGGGAAAAATAATCTACATTTAAGTTAATACAACTTCACAGGAAAAGGAAAGTTGATGGTACGTAATAGCAGTTTGCTAGATATTAGTTCGAATGTAAAACAATTTCTCCTGAAAATAAGCTAAATGGAAAATGCATCTACATATATAGACTTAACAATGTAGTGCATGCATACTTTTTGCTTTTTCTTGTGTAAAAGAAAACTGGCTGAACGATCGGTTATTTTTTTAATGAGAACCTAACATAGAGTACCATGTAACGAAAGTCCATCGCTCTAATTTGGCAGACTTACCTTTATAATTATCATCTGCTCTAAAATTAAAGTGTATCAAAATAAGTGTGCTACTGTATGAGCAATGCAACGCATGCTGCTTCTTGGATAGTCACGTCTATAGAAGGCACAGTAAATCACAAAACTATCATGGATATTACAGACAAATTCAAATAATGGAAACATTTTCGTCTATCGAACATAGCTAATCAATTTTATATAGCTATATAAAGCATTGACGTTTCTATTCTATAACGAAACATTGTTGGTCGGGTTGGAAAGTTATTACACACTTGCCTTTCACCTAGGCGGCCGGGATTCGATTCCCTGATCGGACGTGAAAAGGTTTGGGGTCACCTGAATGACCACGTCGGTTTTCTCCTGATACTCCGGTTTCCTCCCACATTAACAGCCTCGTGCGCTTCCATCCGTGTCAATAAGAGTGATCAATATAATAACATTTACAATAGATCGCATATACATTTGGTGTTCAATCTGATATTTGATTAAATATGTTTTCAATGATTTGAAGGAATTTCGGAATGACTTCAGGACAGAAATTATTTAGAGAGTTAGGCTATCCTTAAGCTGTTATTTCATGATTTAAATGAGTTAAAAGAAAGTTGGGTGAGCACAGATATTATATATGAACATGGAAAGGGTTTCAAAAATACAGACAGATCTTTTGCATTTATAATAATTATATACAGTAGATATATAAACCTGACCAAAGGGAGATAACTTCAACAGAAGGATATATTTGTTGTCCTCATTAATAAGGGTTTGTCTCACATTCGGAATCAACTTTTCAAAATGTATTCAGTGAAATTAAATCCAAACGTCCATTAAATAGAATTTCCAAAATAGAAAAAAAACTGACATTAACATAATTTAGCATCAAAGTACTTAACTTTGGAATTTAAACAGCCAATACATATATGAACTAATCATCATAGTGCAAACTTACAGACCGTGAGAATGACATTAGTACAGATACCGATTTCATCGAAATAATACTGAACCCTTATAACAAGAAAACATGATACACACTCAACCTTCTCCCCTGCAGGTAGGGCGTAAGAATTGTACCTGCTACTCCATTGCATGATCGTAAGAGGCGACTAAATTTGGGATCTTATCTTTTCTCTTCTTTCTTAACAACTTTCTTCTTCCTAATGTCTCCCTTGACAATGCCTCACTTTTGGCCTTTAGTTGAGCGTTCGCCGCTTTGAGGAAGGCTTTGAGTTCTGTCCCCTAGCCGAGACATACCAAAGTCTTTAAAAATGGTAGTTGCTTCTCCTGCTTAGCACTCAGCATATTTGGAGTGGGACGACTGGTTCGCCCGTTGTCAGTATAATGTGACCGGGTGGGGTGTGCTGCTGGGTGTCTTCGGCAGCATGCTTCAGTGAGATAGCACTATAAATCGGCAAATTTCGGGCCTATCACAAGGAGACTTAACACAAATATACCGCAGCCTCCCAAAACACACATACGCACTCACCACACGCATGCATGTCGCACGCACGGGAGGCCATCCTTAAATGACCTTAGCTGTTAACAGGACGTTAAACAAAATAAACCAAACCAAACCAAACACTCAACCTTATAACTTCACATCAAACAAATATAGTGTCTAGTATTTATAACACCATGCATTGAGACATTTGCTGTTACATTAATTAAACATTGATCTGGCCATTACTTATGAAGGATATTTTAGATTTTTGATTTACAGGAAGCAATATAACACTATATCTAGCGCCATCTCTTAATATACAGGGACATGTATGTATTACTACTAGGATGTATACTACTAGGATGTAAAACAACTGATCTTGAATTGATGGGCACTGACAATTATTGACAGTAAATATTATATATTATACATATTTACATAAGACTGGACCTGTGGACGGTTGGATTCTAACATTGCGGGTCACAAATCTCGTTGTACTTTACATAAGTAGAAATATCGTGATTGGATGTTTGTGTACACATACATCAACATTCAAATGAAAATAAACGCCTAAATTACAGTTATTCAAACAATTATTTACAAAAAAAAGATTTTGGCAATATATTGCATAACATGACGTTAACTGGTTATAACAAGTGCAGTCATGCTTTGTATTTCAGATTTCTTTGATACTTAAAATCATCAATATTTCAACATATCCTACCATTTCGATCATCAATAAAAATATTGACATTCCATTATGTAAATATACATTCATATTTAAGCAACTTTCATATGTTTATATTTTGATTTTTAAGATTATGTTTTAAGATAAAAAAAAGATTTTAATCGAAAAAGGTAACTTAAGTTTTCTTTGCGAGTTGCTTAAATATGAGCAATTAGCTCATTAACGATACAACGGAGACAATTTAGCCCGAAAACCGCCAAAAAATATCTTTATATGTATGTTTGAGTATGATATGATATATTTAAGTATCAAAGATTCCAAAATGAAAGATATTTGGTTAAAATACACTGATTTTAATTTTGATAGCATTAACATTGAGCACAACTCTAAATTCTGAAGAAAAATTGCATATTTCATAAAAATATGTAGTATACATTGTATAACTACATGATGAATCTGCTGACGTGTAGCTGAGGGAAAATAAGAAAGAAAAGGGAAAAGACAAAAAAACGGGGTCCTTTGGTGATGGTGTTAGTTAACACACTTGTATAGTGTCATCACACTGTTATTTCACGGCCTGATACTGTAACATTACACCCAATCGAGTCACATTTTGTTGAAAACTGACCACCCACACAAGCCCTTCACCTAGGGGAAAATGGACATTTAGAACCTTCGCCACTTCTATCCTTGCAAACATGAGTGATTAGTATAAGTTTCATAAAAACATTTTTGCAAATTGAATAAAGCCTCTAGTTTCATTCTGTGAATCGATTAGGATTCAACCATTTCCTTCTAATTAAAAACTCAAGTCACAATGGGATAACAATAAATCCTCAGAAGTCTGTTGAGAGTTATCATCGGAACCTTGTGTAAAACCACTGGGCGGTTAAGAGTCATCAGCGAAACCATGTGAAATACTACAGGGCGGTTCACAGTCCACAGCGACATATTGTGTAATACCGCTGGGTAGTTTAGAGTCAACACCGGAACCTTGTGTAATACGTCTGGTTGAGAGTTAACACCGGAACATTGTGTAATACGTCTGGTTGAGAGTTAACACCGGAACCTTGTGTAATACAACTGGTTGGGAGTTAACACCGGAACCTTGTGTAATACAACTGGTTGAGAAGTAACACCGGAACATTGTGTAATACCACTGTGCGGTTCAGAGACATCACCGAACCTTGTATAATACCGCTGGATGATTGAGAGCCAACAGTGGAACGTTGTGTAATACCGCTGGGCGGTTAAGAGTCAACACCGGAACATTGTGTAATACCACTGGATGATTGAGAGCCAACAGTGGAACGTTGTGTAACTCTACAGGATGGTTTAGAGTTACACCGGAACCTTGTGTAATACCACTGGGCAGTTGAGAGTTAACACCGAAACCTTGTGTGATACCACTGGACAGTTGAGAGCCATCACCGGAACCTTGTGAAGCACAGTTGTGCAATAGAGAGTCAGCATTAGATACTCCAATGTCCTCATTATTTCTTCTTTCAGTGAAACATGTTGTGTTGCCATTGGACTGTTGATGTTCGTCATTGGAATTCAGAAGATCCATTTCTACTTCGCTTCCTGTAATTGACAGTAACCAGGAGAACCTATACTAGTGAATGCAAGATACATTATACACAGTCTTCATATCAGTTTTTCATATGATTCGGTTTTGAGTATAACAACACCGATATACGTATCCGGTTAACGTTTACTTGCATGTTACATGATTACGTACCTGTTTCTGTGTGACGGTCAGCATCACACGTTCCGCCTGCACACAGTATATAACTAGCCCGAGTTTTCTCTGGCCCTATCATCATGTCTGGTGTAGGGCCAGAGCGCCACCATATGAAAACGTGGAATTATCCGACACCGTTTGGTGTCGCTAAGAATTTGGTGCAAATACATTAAAATCGGGTGTGACATAACACCTACCTTACATATATGGATGAATGGGATATTTATTTACCCCAGAACACCAATTTAGTCCCATCTAGGTGTTTTATTCCGTCCGACAACCTAGCAGGAAACATCGTCGCTAAGTACATCCGGGTCTTAATTGTCTCCGGCAATGGCAACAAATATAGAACAATGAGCCTAGAGGTACAGGGATGTCCGGTGTGCGAGTTTATCGTGTATGTACCTGCTTTAAGATACTGTATGGCTGGCAATATTCGCGGGGATCTAACTTCGCTATATTCGCTATATAGTTTAAACCCCGCGGAAATAACCCCCATGCGTATAGTTAAAATAAAACGCGGAAATCACACCCACGCGTATTGCTTACCCCCACGGGATTAACCCCCACACTTATAGTTACCCCTGAGGAAATGACACCCGAGCGTACAGTTTACCCCCGCAAAAATAATACCACGCATAAAGTGTAACTCCGCGGAAATAACCCAAAGCGAATAGTTTATCCCCTCGGAAATTCGGAAATATCTCCACGCGTATAGTTTAACCATGCGGAAATAACTCCCCGCGTATAGTTTACCGCCGCGAAAATAACCCAACGCGTATAAGTTTACCCCCACGGAAATAACACTCACGCGAAAAGTTTACTCCCGCGGGATTAACCACACGCGTATTGTTTATCCCCACGGAAATAACCCCCACGCGAATAGTTTACCTCCGCGGGATTAACCCAATGCGAATAGTTCAACCCCGGTGAAATACCCCCCACGTATATTTTTGACGTAGCGGGAACAACACTCCGCCTATAATTTATCCCGCGGGAATAACCCCAGGCGTATAGTTTTTACTCTGCAGAAATTCTCCCCGCGTATAGTCACCCCTCTCCGAAATAACACCCCCGCGTATAGTTTACCCCAGCGGGATTAACCCCACAAGTATAGTTTAACTCCGATGAAATAACCTCGAAGCGTATAAGCCCTCCGCGTAAGTTTAACCCATCGAGAATAACTCACACGGGTAAAGTTTAATCCCCCTCTCCCTCTAAAATAATCCCCGCGGAAATAACCTCTTTTACATTAGTACTGACGAAAACGTTTCCAAATAAAGTGTGATGAAATGTCATTTGTCACTTGATAATTGTTGTTTAAAATTGTTCAATTTAGTCTTTACACAAATTGACTACATTTTTCAGGTTCATGTACTAACAGTAAATGGAAAGCTACACTAGGAACGACAGGAGACGTTTTCCTAGTTCTCTTGGACACGGACGCATCAAGTCGAGGATATTGTGGGCTGAAGTGTTCCAGACAGCCGGACTGTGACAGCTTCCTGTTTGATACCGGGCCCGACCGCTGTAGATTACTTAATTCGACTTCCGGTGTATCAAATCAAACTGTGAACCTGGACGGAGTCTGGTACTTCGCGAAACTATGAATGGCAACATTTTGCTCGAAAAGTCCAGAAATCTTGTGTTTGGAAATTATTTCACATAAAAATCAGGAAATGGATTTGATCAGTTTTTCGTAGCAATGGGACTGCTTTTAAAAAAAAATGAATCATGGGTTTTCAATAGCAATATGTTTATGTTGATGTTTATGAGTGACTTTTTTTCACTCTGCGATGCTTGCTGTTTCTCTAGCAGTTATTGCTGATACACACATCACAATAAATGCGCGTTAAACAACCAATCAAACACATTCACCAAGCCATGGACCCATTAAGAACATTTTCCTTTACTAGAAATGCACAACTGTGAACATGGGAGATTGATTTTTGTCGCCAATGTATATATGGATACCGGTGACTCACGGTGATTGGTGATCCATTAGGGGATGTTTTAAAACTGATAATCCACACAAAATAATATGGAAGTACATTAATAAAACTCTCTTTAAGACAACACGTGTATAATCTATATTTTCAATCAATCCTATACCCATTCAACTTTGAAATCGTATCCCGCGGGAAAAGTCTCGCGCCACCAGTACAAGCAGTCATGTTTGAAATCACTTTCTCAGCGCATATATTTTTAGAGTTTTTCGTCGTACAGATAAAGTAAATAATAAATGAAATTAAATGGGTTACCGTAGAATATCATATCTCTTTTACTTACAAAACAGAATATATATATATTTTGACTTATGTCTGTGAAATATGTGATATTTTACGGGAAACTATTCAATATCTTCTCTATTTTCTAAGAGGGTATACAGACTGTATTAACTGCAGTAGTTGCTGCAATTTTTTATCATGAAATTTTATAAAAACTTGTATTATGCATAACCAACAAATCTTACTATGTTGACTTCTTTACACATTGACCTTAAATTACTGGATAGTATGATTAACAAGACATCATGAAAAAGATAGTATAAATCATCCTTGTACAGTGCGCATCAAAACATTTATGTGAATGAGGAGATTCCATTCTGTTTGTATAAGTCTAACCTTCCAAAATCTATGTGTTGTTTTATTACAAACTTCCACATTATAGACGATATAGAAGATATCCGACCAGGATTCAGCTCTATATATCCAGATAGAAATAAATGCCCAATAGTTTAGAGCAGAACATAAAGATAAGGATATATTTTCGTTAGTGTACCTGCTCCAAGAGGAAGTGAAGTTAGCACTTGTGAAATGCATATCGGGTTTATCTTTGAGACTGCTGATCCTGAGGATAGAAGAATACCTATTATTACAGATCTGATATTTTTATAGGAAGTAGGAACAAATGATCGGATGGTAGTAAAGGGACAGGGGTTAAACTCAATATCACCTGATATGGACTAACTGATCAACGCATAATGTCAAGATATCAAAGTAAATAATTCCGTTAGAGAGGATGGTAAAATGACCTACTTCGAAACCACTCTCCGAATGATATAATAATTTCATGGAAATAAAACGTAAAAACAAATTGCAAAAATAAGAGTAATGAAATATTTAACGTTTTGGAAACGGTCACGTTAAGGGCGAAATTAGCGGATGGTATAAAGTTGTTGAAGAACACGATGTATAGCGAAAACACTAGGCATTGTGTTATACAAGATATGGCAAGGAGGTTATTGCATGCTCGAAGAGGTGTCGTAATTATGATAATAGATGTGGTCAAAGGCACACTGGACAACATAGGAAGGTTTTTGTTTGGTTTATTTTGTTTAACGTCCTATTAACAGCTAAGGTCATTTAAAGACGGCCTCCCGTGCGAGCGCCATGCATGCGTGTGGTGAGTGCGTTTGTGTGTTTTGGGAGGCTGCGTGATAGGCCGGAACTTTTGCCGCTTTATATTGCTACCTCACTGAAGCATACTGCCGAACACACCCAACAGGACACCCCACCCGGTCACATTATACTGACAACGGGCGAACCAGTCGTCCCACTCCAAATATGCTGAGCGCTAAGCAGGAGTAGCAACTACCATTTTTAAAGACTCTGGTATGTCTCGGCTAGGGGACAGAACCCAAAACCTTCCTCACAGGGGCGAACGCTCAACTAAAGTCCAAAAGTGAGGCATTGTCATGGAAGAAGAAAGTTGTTCAGAAAGAAGAGAAAAGATAATATTCTCAATTTAGTCGCCTCCTACGATCATGCAATGTTGGCAGCAGGTACAATTCTTACGCCCTACCTGCAGTGCAGACATAGGAAGTGATCGGGCAGCGGAAGAAAGGAATATAAAAATTACTATCACAAAGTGAAGTACGTTCATTAGAACCGAATTTGGAGAAAAGAGGGAGATACCAGATAGTTGTCAAGTCATTAGACAGGTAATGGAACTTGATGTACAATTAGTGATCTTACACAATGTTGGAGTACAAAGCAAAATAAAGTTTACATCATTACCATATTGTTTCACTAATATGCGACACAAACAAATTGTAAAAATATAATCAAATGTATTAAGAGAGAAATAAAATGGATAATACTAAATACAAGATCGTAAGGTATATAAATATATGTAGATTTGTACCAGGTCAGGTGCATAACACATAGGATTTATGGAATCAACATCGTTAGCAATATAGTAATACAACGGAAGTGTATAATAAGCAAATTAAAGAAAACTCATTTGCTGAAAGCGTTACATTTGTCCATGTCATGTTAGTGATAATAGAAATATAAGTAATCGACTCAATGGAGAAAATCAAACATATACTACTACATACTGGAGTCTGTTTATTTAGAAACCTTAGCTTAAATATGTGTTTAATATAAATATATATATAATACATAGTGTTGCTATACAAAAATATTAGACAAGGTAGTCAAAAATAGACTATTTAGGTAACTGAAAAGATCCAGGTCGATAGTGAGAAATATGCATGAAATAGACTCGTCGGATGAGTGAAAAACATCCAAAAGTCAATAGTGCGAAAGTGCGGGATACGTATGGCATAGACTTCTTGGGTGACTGACAAGATTCAAAGACAATAGTGCAAAAAACACACAAAATCAACTGTCGCTGGTGCAAAATACACATAAGATCAACAGTCGATAGTGCGAATTACACATAAGATCAACAGTCGATAGTGCGAATTACACATAAGATCAACAGTCGATAGTGCGAATTACACATAAGATCAACAATCGATAGTGCAAAATACACATAAGATCAACAATCGATAGTGCGAATTACACATAAGATCAACAGTCGATAGTGCGAATTACACATAAGATCAACAGTCGATAGTGCAAAATACACATAAGATCAACAATCGATAGTGCGAATTACACATAAGATCAACAGTCGATAGTGCAAAATACACATAAGATCAACAATCGATAGTGCAAAATACACATAAGATCAACAGTCGATAGTGCAAAATACACATAAGATCAACAGTCGATAGTGCAAAATACACATAAGATCAACAGTCGATAGTGCAAAATACACATAAGATCAACAGTCAATAGTGCGAATTACACTTGAGATCTATATTCGAAAGTGCGTCATACACTCGACATAGACTCGACTTCTTGTAAAATGAATGAAGTTTGTATATTTTTAAATAACTTACTGAACCAGATGAAGTGGTGGAACTATAGTACTTGGAGAAATCCTACGTGGGCGGACAGGTTACCCCATACCTTTTCACGTCCGACCGGGGAAAAGGTCAGTATGTTTCCACTGTGCCAGCCGACCACTGGTCAGTATGAGAATGGTATAATGACATTACAGTCTGTTTACATTTCAGTTCCAACTAAAAGAGAATGCCATGACTCTGTCAAATAAACAGTTCTATCTAGCCAGCATTGATTTCATTCCATTTGATGACATTTGTCTCGCTTTGTTAGCGTAGTGAACTTAGTAAAACCAACACAATAATCAATTGTACACAAACAAAAGAATGATAACGCATTAACAATCATAGATATATACACATGTCATTCTCAACCGAGGTCTAAAACAAAGCCGCTGGACTCTGTTTCGGGCAACATGGCGGGAGTCATACAAATTCTTGTCCTGCTTTCCATGGTGAAATTGTGTGGTAAGTTTATTTAATTATAAGATATTTATTTTAACTGGAAACTTAAAAGTCTTGTAATTGACTTATCACCCACCTATAACAAGTGGTTTTTGTTAAATTTAGATATTATAATTTGATCTATATTAAGTTTAATCAACATTGCGATTAATCATTTCAAACATTTTTCGCTTGAAATTCCATTCTTGATTTCGGTTATATTATTTTCGGTTCGAACTGACTGTCATGTATAATATCAGTATCAGTTTTTTTTGAAAATGCTGCTATTCACTAACTTACCAACCCCAAACATATATTAAAGTTCTATGTTTTACTTGTGTTGTCATGTATTTTATTTAATGTCAACTTCCGATAAGGTTTTAACATAGAAATCCTGTAATAATACAGCTACAGTTTGTGACATTAACTATTCTAGTGACCCTATAATTATACAGTTGTGTGACATTGATTAGCTTAGTAACCCTGTAATGATACAGTTATGTGATATTGATTAGCTTAGTAACCCTGTAATGATACAGTTATGTGATATTGATTAGCTTAGTTACGCTGTAATGATACAGTTATGTGACATTGATTAGCTTAGTAACCCTGTAATGATACAGTTATGTGATATTTATTAGCTTAGTAACCCTGTAATGATACAGTTATGTGACATTGATTAGCTTAGCAACCCTGTAATGATACAGTTATGTGACATTGATTAGCTTAGTAACCCTGTAATGATACAGTTATGTGACATTGATTAGCTTAGTAACCCTGTAATGATACAGTTATGTGATATTGATTAGCTTAGTAACCCTGTAATGATACAGTTATGTGACATTGATTAGTGTAGTAACCCTGTAATGATACAGTTATGTGACATTAATTAGTCTAGTAACCCTGTAATGATACAGTTATGTGACATTGATTAGTGTAGTAACCCTGTAATGATACAGTTATGTGACATTGATTATCTAAGTAACCCTGTAATGATACAGTTATGTGATATTTATTAGTCTAGTAACCCTGTAATGATACAGTTATGTGACATTTATTAGTCTAGTAACCCTGTAATGATACAGTTATGTGACATTGATTAGCTTAGTAACCCTGTAATGATACAGTTATGTGACATTGATTAGCTTAGTAACCCTGGAATGATACAGTTATGTGACATTGATTAGCTTAGTAACCCTGTAATGATACAGTTATGTGACATTGATTAGCTTAGTAACCCTGTAATGATACAGTTATGTGACATTGATTAGCTTAGTAACCCTGTAATGATACAGTTATGTGACATTGATTAGCTTAGTAACCCTGTAATGATACAGTTATGTGATATTAATTAGCTTAGTAACCCTGGAATGATACAGTTATGTGACATTGATTAGCTTAGTAACCCTGTAATGATACAGTTATGTGACGTTGGTTAGCTTAGTAACCCTGTAATGATACAGTTATGTGACATTTATTAGTCTAGTAACCCTGTAATGATACAGTTATGTGACATTTATTAGTCTAGTAACCCTGTAATGATACAGTTATGTGATATGTATTAGCTTAGTAACCCTGTAATGATACAGTTATGTGACATTTATTAGCTTAGTAACCCTGTAATGATACAGTTATGTGACATTAATTAGTCTAGTAACCCTGTAATGATACAGTTATGTGACATTTATTAGTCTAGTAACCCTGTAATGATACAGTTATGTGACATTAATTAGTCTATTAACCCTGTAATGATACAGTTATGTGACATTAATAAGTCTAGTAACCCTGTAATGATACAACTAAGTGACATTATAAGTAGTCTGTAACCCTTAAAATTTTCACTGTGAAATTAATTAAGTATTCGTATTATCAGATCCTTGCAACCGAAAAGACCACTAAACTCATTCACTTTTTGACGGGAGAAGCAAGTTATGCAAGTGAAAAAATATGAACATATTTCAGCTGGAGATGGCTCTTGTGATTTCGATCTGGTGACTGGGCCCTACGGTGTTTCTGACGGTGCGTTATCAGCGTCCTCTTACCATTTCCATTGTCCAATTCAAGACTTAAGAATAAACAGTTCCAACAGCTGGTGCCCCTCGACTAGCGGCGACGGACACTATGTCCAGGTTTATTTTATTACTTTTTCCTAAAATATTGAACATAGTTATACCTCATGTTTGTAACAGTGTCCTTGGTTAGCTGCCAGGGATATAAAACACCATCTATACCTCTTGTGAGGGAAATAAAACTCCATGTATCATTGGGGCGCGTGTCCGCGTGTTGACCCTCATAGTCTGTTGCGCGGAGTAATCTCTTTTCCAGTTGTTTACATGTGACGGACAACAGAAACAATGCAAATACTTGGATTTTTTTTTTAATTTTCCCAACTTCACATACATATATTACAGAGTTAAGTATATGACACAGAGTATATACAAAGTACATTGTATATATTTTTAACTGTACTACTGAAAACAATCTCAAGCATAATCATTTGCTATTTTCTTTCTACAGAAGTTATTTCCATTTCACAGCTATTTACTGCATGATCTAATCACATCATTTACATTATGTCGTTACTATTACATAGTACCCATTGCTATGGTACTTATATATTAATCATTTCTGGCAATACTAATAGTCATGCAGCATCTTAGAACTGTACAGCATGTGCATATATAAATGACTTATTTTCTGCAATAAATCTCAAAATTATACTTCTTGTCAATGAAGATATCTCGATATAATTGTGGACAAACTTATTTATGTAAAATACTAAATATTATCTATGTGTAATTGTGTATTTGAAAGTAATGCTAAATAGTATATATATGTAATTGTGAACAAACTTATTTGTATGTAATACTAAATAGTATAATCATATATGTAATTTTTAACAAATTTAAATTAAGTACAATTAAAATATAATACTGAACACTATTTATGTTATTTGTTATTGATTGGTAACAATAAATACTGTTTTAATTCTAATTTTATTCAAAATGACATATTTATTTTATCCAAATTAAATTTCCCGTGTTTTTCACTCACAGGTGGAGTTTCAGACTGTCTCGACGCTGAAGGCAATACAGACTCGTGGACGCCATTATAATGAATGGGTGGCTTCGTACAGTGTGAATATCAGTATGGACGGGCTCACATGGAGTTATATATTGAACTCTGCGGGCGATGTGAAGGTAACGCCATCTTGCTATGTTTAGTAATTTTAGTAACTCGATGTTGATGTTATTAGAAATTTCATAGAATATATCACAACATCTACATTTGTATATATCATGAGCGATATTCACCTTAAATAAGTCTCGATGACAGCAATAATCCATAAAATTAACAAATGATTTTAGTGTATATACGTATAATTTTAACTAAAATCATTTTTATGTAATTCCTACATTAGGTGTATATGTTATATCTATATACTTGATTGCGTTGCCTCCATATGACCTTGCCAACTGCATGTTGGCGTTACCACCTGATAACTGCCAACTGCCGGGAGTAAAGAAAATGGAGGTTAACAAAGAATGGAAAATAAACCTTCTGCCATAGAAAATTAAATTTAACGAGTGTAATTTGTCATCGTCATGTTAATATATATCAAATATAAGTAATATATTGATTATTCTTGTCGTGTGTTTCATTGTTCCACGCACTTTTTCGTTAAGCGGAAGAACACGGGTAGGCGGTTGACAGAAATCGTGGACGATAAACGCGGAAAAAATTGATTTCGTTAATAGATAGAGAAATGGGATTCAAAATCACAAGTGCTAAATGTAAGCATTGAACTGCTTTAAGTTGGCATTCATGGCTTTATGAATGCCAACTTGACAAGGGCAAAGTTTATGAAGCGCGTTAGCAGTTCAATGCATAAATGTTAAATTCATTGCTTGGCTCTATTTGATCTATCTCTCAATTTGATTTAGTTTAAAAATATACTTGTTTTAGTAGTTAAATGCTTAAATGATGCAGTTAAATTCATTTTATCTAACTCTCAATTTGTATTCAAATGTGCACGTGCAAATATCTTGGGAGTCTTTTGTACTCTCTAACATTACATTTTCTACTTAGCTTGGAAAAATATTTGATCATTCCACGAGAAGATAGATAAAATTATCATACCAGTATGTTTAAGCAGAATGTTTGTGTAAAACGCTTAATACTGTGCAAAGAACCTTTCCCACAAACAAGGAAGATTTGCCGTCTACCCAACTGATTCAAACTAAATTGATAATTAGGTCACGTATCACCTCCCTATCAACTCAGTAAAATTTCTCATAATGCCCTTTTTATAGATATGACCCTTTAATCATTGAAAAACGGGTTATGGTCTATTAATAATTGAAAAGTTTGGACCTGGCATACAATCATCACTACAGTCTCATACGTAATAATAAAAAGAAAATTCTTTAGCATTTGTATTATGCCCTCTATTTTTAGTTAGAGATACGGTATGTGAAAAGCATGGAAATACAGTTACCATAAACTGTAATATGTTCCATGAAGTGACATTGTATTATGGCTTGATTATATTCACACACAAAACGAAGATATTGATTAAAAAATGAAACTCAATCTAGCAGGATCTTTTTTTTTGGGGGGGGGGGGGGGGGGGGGGGGGTCCATTCGTGTGTGGCTAGAACTTCAAACTATAATTTGGAATAAATATTTATTCCATCATTTGAACTCCAAATGAATGATAGAGGCGACTAAATCTCTAGTTTTGACATATAGTGAGATGTTCTGATATGAGAGCCCTTCAACTACGTAACATGTGGAGGATTATCTCTCATTCATACCGAGTGGGTAGCCGGTTAGGAGTTGGTTAATCAAATGTGGTTCCCTATTTAGGCGTTGCTGGTCACCCAAACTGCTGCAGCAGTCAATGGGGACCACCCGCATGTTATGCCATGTATGGCTCGGCATGTTGAAATGTCTCACTATTGTCAAGTCCTGGCGTTTCTGTTTGATGGAACAACGGTGGCTGTTGATCCTCAGATTGAGTGGTGTTTTGGTCTCCCCTACATACTGCATGCTACACTTGGCACACGTAACTATAAAAAGGTATATTACATTGGCCGATGTGCATGAAACCGACTGGAGGATGCGATATTTTTGTCCATTAGTCTCACAGTTGCATTGTGAGTATGCGGACAGAGTTTACATCTCTTACTGTTACATGTCTCGAAACAGCCAGTGGCTGTAGCATGAGAGGGTGAAGGTAGCTTGCCACTGACTACTAAATCTTATGTGTTTTGGTCTGCGATAAGCTAATATAGGTGGTTCCAGGAAAATATCCTCGAGTTTGCTGGACGACGGCACGATGTGCCAGTGTTTATATAAGATTGTTGATAATGCTGGCATACTGGGATGAAAGGTTACAACACAATGTACTCTTCCAGTTTTCGGTCCGGCTTTGTATTCCAGTGTACTCGCCCTGAACAATTCGTTCACTCTATCGACCTCAAGATCAATCAGGGCTGCTTCTTACCCTTTATTGAGAAAATGGGATCTTATTTCTATATGACGACGTCTGATGTCGTCGTCGTCGTCGTAGAAGGGGTGCCAATATGCTATATGTCGAATTTTGTTATACAGTCTGAAAATCACATGAAGATAGGTCCATTATAGACTAAATAAATTAATTTTTCCTACTTATTCGCACACTGCGATTATCGTAATGCATCATGCCCAAATATTACTAGTGATATGAAAATAACATTACTAGGAATCCTCCAATCTCTTTCAATACAGGTATTTCCTGGAAATGTCGACGACGTTTCAATCGTGACCAACAACCTAGAGGGAAACATCGTCGCTAAGTACATCCGGGTCATAAGTGTCTCCGGAAATGGAGCCTACCATAGATCAATGAGCCTAGAGGTACAGGGATGCCCGGTGGTGTCACCTCTAACATGTATGTATCTTGCTTTAAGGATGCATTCTTCTGTGATGTCAAAAAATTCCTGCGTTAAACTTTCTTCTCGTATATATTTTTGGATACGGGAATTAATGGCATGGCAGAAAATGTAAAAAGAATTGTATGTCCGTGTGTTCGATTTTATGTTATTATCGGTCAACTATACCAATTCAACATTAGGTGATTTTAAATGAAATTTGATCTTTGCCCTTTAGCAATACAGACCCATAAAATATCTCGCATAAAAGTTGTCAGATATCTATGGATGCTTGCAGAACGGACAAAAAAGTTTTCTCTTTCAAATTGTAGAAGCTTAATTTCTTTAACCTTTACATTTAACTTCCCCTAAATTTTCACTAGCAAAATACTCATTTTTTTACCATTTTGTGCAGATTGTAGGCTTTATGTAAAAAGTTCTGGTATCAAACTTTTTAGAATATTTAGCAAATCAAAAGAAAGCAATTTAATCTTTCTGAAACACCCATAAAATGTGAGGTCCGTGTGATTTTTTTTTTTTTTTTTTTGTCTCATTATTATATGTGTTGTTTTTCATCATTTCGGAGTTAGCAATCCAAAGTGCCTGAGTTACAGCAGAAGTGTAAAAATAATATCAAAATTGTATAATTTTCCACAAAAATTTTCATCATATTGAACAATACAAATTTGTACAGCAAAAATGAGCTTGCTACAACTAAAAATGTCTGCCGGTATAAACTTGATGGTCTTGATAATGCCTGTAATACTGCTATGGACATTATAGTAACAGATGATATAAATTATATATGTTAAACATTTCTGGTAACCACCACCTTAGTAGACTCCTAGAAAAATGTAATCTCACTAGTTAAATTAATTAACAAACAAGGGTTACAGATACCACGGCCACTGATATTGATATACTCTTCTCCAATAATATAAATCTAATTTAAAATTCTACAGTAAAATCACAAATATGCAGAGATCATTCAATTGTTCACTTTACTTGTTCATATTCTGTATTTAAACATAAAGTTTACAAGAAAACAATGTATTGATGATGGCGCAGATTTTAATCAAATGAATAGAACCATAAATAACATGTATCGGGATATATATTCAAATAATTTGGACTCAAATGAATGTAATAAACACCTAATAGATATTATAAATCGGCATATAGATGAATGTATTCCAGGTAAAATTATAGCCATACACCATAACGGTTTAAAAAATATCTTTTTGATAGAAAGCAAAGAGTCTCATCAGAAGAATTTTACTCAATATTCAATAATGTAAATGCAAGTGTTCCCCAAGGCTCGGTGCTTGGTCCGGTTTTATTTTCAATTTATATCATGACATAACTGACTGAAAGCAAAATAAAACTGTTCCTTCACTGAACGAAATAATAGACAATAACCAAATTGAAAAAAATGAATTATGATTTAGACAATATCAACACATTGGCAAAAAATGAGATATAAACTTCAATCCATTAAAACATAATAAGAAATTGTCTCAGGAAAAAGGGAGATAATCAATCCTGATTGTATTTTCTAATGATACAATCAAACATTAAGGACTACCTTTTAGAAATGATGGTAAAGTGGAACATGTAATATTCAATGACAATAAAATTTGATGGAATTGAATACTGACGAAAACAATAGTGTAACGAAATGTCAAACAATTGGTTTGAAAGTAATTTATCATTGGATAATTATTGTATCTGTAAACAAATAACTTTTTTCAGGTTCATGTACTGGTAATACATGGAAAGCTACACTTGGATCGACAGGAGACGTTTTCCCAGTTCTTGTGGACACCGACGCATCAAACCAAGGATTTTGTGGGCTGAAGTGTTCCAGACAGCCGGACTGTGACAGCTTCCTGTTTGATACCGGGCCCGACCGCTGTAGATTACTTAACTCGACTTCCGGTGTATCGAATCAAACCATGAACCTGGACGGAGTCTGGTACTTCGTGAGACCGTGAATGGCATATCTTTATAAGCAACATTTTGCTCGAAAAGCTCAGAAATCTTATGTTTGGAAATTATTTCACAGAAAAATCAGGAAACGGATTTAATCAGTTTTTCGTAACAATTGGACTGTTTTAAAAGCATGCATTAAAGTGTTTTCAATAGCAATATGTTTTTAGTTGACTTTTTCTTTCTTTCTGCAACGCTTGCTTTTTGTTGACCGACATGTCCCTTTGCAGTTCCTGCTGAAGAAATCTCCACACATCGCAATGAATGCCCGTTAAACAAGGAAATCAAACAAAATCACCAAGCCATTGGCCCACAAAGAAAATTTTGCTTTACTTGAAATACAACTGTCGACATGGGAGATTGATTTTTGCCAAATCTGTTAACAGATATGGATACCAGTGACATGATCCATGTGATCGCGATTTCATCCTCGGTATGTTTTCTCTGTGCCATATTCATGCATTATATGTTTAACGAAATATATATGCTCAAGTATTGTTCACAAATATATACTATGTATCATTTCAACTCTATTCGCCTTTCTTGGATTAGGGGCCGCGGTGGCCGAGTGGTTAAGGTGTCCAGACACTTTATCACTAGCCCTTCACCTCTGGGTTGCGAGTTCCAAACCTACGTGGGGCAGTTGCCAGGTACTGACCGTAGGCCGGTTGTTTTTCTCTGGATACTACGACTTTCCTCCACCTCCAAATCCTGGCATGTCCTTAAATGACCCTGGCTGTTAATAGGACGTTAAACAAAAACAAACAAACAAAACCTTTCTTGGATAAGAAAAGCTCCCATCACAAGAAAACGAAAGTGTTTCTTAAGTTAGGCATGGGGAATGGTAGCAAAAAGAGAAAAATAAATGTGCTAAAACTGCAAAATTTATTTATTTTACAACAATTGAGGAACAAGTTATATCAACTTATATTAAAGCCGCATACTCCCAAATAACCTAAAATTATAGTTATACACATATAGTAATGGCAATCCCTGATGTTTAGTCACGATCTCCGAACATGACCATTGGACTGGACGCTTGACCGGGAGAATCCTTGCGACATCAGTGTATAAAAATAACTCTCCGCATTTAATTTGTTTAATGATTTGAAGCAATCATGATAACAATATAGCACTTCCGGTACACAAAATACTTCAGAGACCTGAAAATGAATACAATTTTCATCAATACATCCAAACATACTTAATGTAAATATTCCGGAATGGCTGTAGAGTAAACGTAAACAATGAAATTAAAAGCATGGTAAGTTTTAAGTACCTTGGAGTCACATTGATTTTTTACGGCAAATTCTCTAAATCTCAACTTACTATATGAGCTGATCCTGACAACGAACGCAGATGTGTGTTTAATATTTTTAAGTTTTTTAACAATCTAGCTCTAAATATTGAATCTAATTTGAATGTCTTTGCTGTTTGTGGGTCTACTGTCCTTAACTACAGTCGCGAAGTTTGGGGGTTTACACCTGCTGATCAAATAGAAAAAATACACTTTGACGTTCAGAAAAAAAATCTTAATGTTAAAAACGGCGCATCGTCTTCTATGATATGCTTTGAGCTAGGTCATTAACATAGGCAAAGTACCCGGACGTGTTGGATAATTAGATATTGGTTAAAGTAAATTAAGTCCTGACGTTTGTATACTTAGGTCAGTGTATGAATATTGACGTTGCCAATCTAGCAATGCATTGCTGTCTATTGGTTTTGATGATGTTTGATGGTCAGTAAGATCCTTGAAAACGAAAACAGATTTTCACACATTTTTAAGCAACGCTCAACGGAAAATTTTATACAAATACGAAGCGAGTTTGTTAAAAATCAATAAAAATGTTAAATATCCATGTTGGATTATTTTACCCTGCAGCAACATTTGACAAAATCAAATCCGGATATTTGTCTCGGACTGGTATCTAATTTTCGTTTTTCGTGTCATCGGTTACTCATCAAAAGAGTTTTGATTATGCATTTTATCATTGTAAGCAGAATTTGGTAGAAGATGAGTTCCATTTGATTCTAATTTGTCCAATTTATGTAAATTTGCGTTAAGATTTTTTTTTTTTTTTTTTAATACTATTAGAATCGACCATCGCCATAGAAACTTGTTTAGTTGTTAACAGTAAATAATAGAAAAGAGCTTTGAAACTTGGGTTAATACTAAAGCAAGTTTATCATTACAGTTCAGTTTACCTCGCCGAACGTGACGCAAAGTGGTTCTGTCGGTTACCGTTTGTAAATGATTATGGCCGCCATAGTGTTCAGTTCACGATGACTCTGTCGAGATTTGTTTCACTGTCATTTCCAATAATGAAATTTACATTTTCAATTACTATCCATTTTTTAAATCTTTTGCACTAAGACCGTACCTGTATGGGCCTGACATTTTGATTGGTACATGGCCGACCTGTCAGGTTTTGTTAATTAGCGTTCGTGTCAACCTACAGGTGTCTCAGTTAGCAACACGTTTTCAAGTTTTATTATATCTATATGCAATACAGCATATAGGTAACAAATATACCTGATTAGATAATTAAAATTAATATGTAACGTACAAGATGACGGAGGACAATTCCATACACATACCATAATGACTCCATTAACGTGTAGTATAGTTACAGCAGGACCAATATTCTTCGTAGACTATAGAAAAGACAATATAACGATATGAATATACTTGTGAGGTCACTATATACGTGACGTCATTAAACAATAGCATCCTGTTGAAACTTTAAAGGTGTCAATTGGGCCTACGTCGGGTAGATACCGTCCGTTCTGACCTATCTATAACACTACAGCGCTTTTGTAAACACAGCAAATTATATCAACTCTCAAATAATGTAATTAGTGTATTTTCATAAGTCCCTGATAAAACGGGGATATTCACTACATAATTATTTATAAATTACTCATCTCATCCCATTAACTTAATTCAGCATTTAAGACCTCCAGCCCAAAGTACATCATAGAAAGCTATTATATATTTGTTCCGAAATATAATATTTGAAAATTTAACAAAACATTGGAAGAAAAGTTTGATATACAATATAAGATGTACAAATCAATATGAAAATCAGTAATATCAACATCATATTTATCATAAAAAATCAAGAAAATGATGAAAACACTGCTATGACAAAAATGTATAATGTATTTAGTATCATCTTTTGTGACACAAATACTGATAGACAGGTATAAGAAAAAACACGGAGTAGCATTTATATTAATAATATTGTGCAATAATAGTATGCACTTTCACTACTATTACCATGAATTATAGATATGACGTACACTTGTACATATATAGTTCATAGATTAAAGTTGTCCTAATTGACTAACTTACCAGGATATAAATATAACTACAATACATGTATAGTATCTTATAATATAAAATACAAACAAATTTAAACTTGACTTTGTTCAGATAGTCTTCTCTGGCCTTAAAGGCATCTCTCAAAAACATACCTAACCTCTTTGCATACTGTAGGTCGGTCATAAGAGTACAACATATTCTAGCTGTGTCACTATTTGATACAGCTCTCCTCGAAGATTTTCGTATATAGAACATTCAACGAGAAAATGTCTCTCGTCTTCGACCACAGATCTTTGGTACGTATTGAAACTAGACACATACTCTCTCAGATCTGGACTGACCCTTCCATCTGCCAGTTTCAATTGCTAGGTGGTGATTACCGCACCTAAAACGAGTAACAGTACTACTCATGTTCTTATTTACAATATTATTTAGATATAATTCCATACCAAAAAGTGGCTTAATGCTACCATACATACTTAGACTGTCTTTAGTAGACACATTATTATACCATGATTGCAAGAAAACATCAATTAGTCTACGCTTAACATGCTGTATTAAAATAGCATCATCTGAAACACCTTGATACAACCAAGCCTCAGAAAAACCTAAGTTACATAAGAGGCGTTTTATTTTTGTAGCAAATGTAACTCTGCCTGCCGCATCCAGATTTACTAACCTTTCATAACAGGCACGGGGGTACCTATGAGAACCCATACTCAGTATCTTCAACCAATACTTACTACATCTCATAATAAATGTAACATGCATGGGATACCTTCCTAGCTCACCATATAATGTGTTTCTGTTTGTACTGGACTCCACACCTAAGATAAATCTACAAAACTTAAGATGTACTGATTCTATGACATCAACTTCTTCAAAACCCCACACCTCAGCTCCATAGCACAAATTTGGAGCTATCATATGATCAAACAGAAAAAAAGATCTTTTAATATATAATAAATTAAATGTAGTTAATAAATTTCTGAAGGGCAGACAAAGCTCTCCCAGCTTGATGAGCCAGATTACTCCTGCACATATTCCATGATAACTTTGGGGTGAAAGAAGTACCCAATTATTTAGAATTCTTCATATAGCCGACATAAAATGATATTAATTCTTCATGTTGTAATAAGTACAATATCTTATCACATACACGATATATCACAAGTATATAAAATATATCACAAGTATATAAGATATATCACAAGTATATAAGATATATCACAAGTATATAAGATATATCACAAGTTTATAAGATATATCACAAGTATATAAGATATATCACAAGTTTATAAGATATATCAGAAGTATATAAGATATATCACAAGTATATAAGATATATCACAAGTATTTAAAATATATCACAAGTATATAAAATATATCACAAGTATATAAGATATATCACAAGTATATAAGATATATCACAAGTATATAAGATATATCACAAGTTTATAAGATATATCAGAAGTATATAAGATATATCACAAGTATATAAGATATATCACAAGTATATAAGATATATCACAAGTTTATAAGATATATCACAAGTATATAAGATATATCACAAGTATATAAGATATATCACAAGTATATAAGATATATCACAAGAAAACAGAACATACCGCAACATCCCAAAACATCTCGCACACAAGGACCGTCCTTAAACGACCATATTATTTTACAAACGTATCTATTTATCTGACGAAAAGATAGGTCAAATGTTGAGTAACAAGCATTTACTACATTGGTATTGTTGTGGCTCTTCAACTTGAGTTTCAAGGTAAGTATATATTTAGTAGTTTTGTAGGTAGGTATATTGCTTGGCTATCAACATCGAACTCATTAGCATATTTAAGTTATTGACTTGAACTTTGTGCATTCAGTGGCTTTGTCATCGACAAATTGCCGGGTCCTATGTAGCTGCTTGAACTCTCCGGACCTACCCAATAGTACTGTGTCGGTTCCTCTTATTTATACCGATATATGCATGCATGCACTCAAAATGAATTTCAAACAATTTGAATAGCAACGAGTGTTAAATCAATTTTCTGTCGTAAACTTGAAAATAATAAGTATTCGTACATGTATCACGTGTAAAACCGATTTCCACATATTGTTGCAATTAATTTTTCTTGTTTTGTTTTCATTGTTTGAAAAAATTGACAAATTCACTCATTTTTTGTTTGTGTTTTGATTCTTCAAATGTATTTCATAAGGGAGACAACTCGTGCATGATTAAAGGATTTAAAGCTACTCCACAGGACATCAATTGTGACCTTAGGCTAAGCTAAGCCAAGTCGTCATTTATTCATGGAGCAATGTTGATCCAGTAATACACCAAATTGTATGAGTATTTGTTTTTTTTACCTTATCAAGTATAAATGTATATGCAACCCTGGTAAATACTAACCACAATGCACCGCTCGGCTAGAGAGCCCGAGGTCGCGGGTTCGATCCCTAGCAGAGGCAGTGATTTAAATTTTATTAACCATGCGCTCTGTTGCATTGGCCCCCATGTAGGGACTCGGGGGGGGGGGGGGGGGGGGGGAATACTCAGCCTTGCTCCCCAAGAATTGTTGTTAACCCTTGAAACTCGAGGACGAGTTCTTTCCTGGAGGGGGAGTATGTAGCCCGAGTTTTCTCTGGCCCTGTCACCATGTCTGGTGTAGGGCCAGGGCGCACTACTATATGAAAACGTGGAATTATCCGACACCGTTTGGTGTCGCTAGGAATTTGGTGCAAATACAATAAAATCGGAGGTGACATAACACCTACCTTACATATATGGATAAATGAGATATTTATTTACCCCAGAACACCCATTTAGTCCCATCTAGGTGTTTTATTCCGTCCGTATATACCCTCGCTTAACGTTAGTCAAAATTTCGTACTGTTGACCCGCCATTTTGGAAGTGACAGTACGACTAACAACCCGAATCGGAACGCAATGGACCGAAAAGACCACATATGATTTATTGTGTTTTTCTTCTTGCATAGTTTAAATTAAGAAAACTAAGCTTATTATATCCCAAAACCTGTTAGATTCTATATTAAATTCAAAAATTCATTATTTAAAAATTATAAGGGGTAAAATATATAAAAAATAAATGTTGTATTTTTTCGTTTTCGCTCCATCGCGCACTGATAATAGTAAGCAATATGGCGTCGAGTCAAGTATGAAATTTTGATTAGCGTAAAGCGAGAGTCTATACGGACGGAATAAAATACTAGCCACAATATACCGCTCGGCTAGAGAGATCTGCTCTTCGGCTCGATCGGTGGAGCGTAAGACAAGTAAGCCAGACGTCCCGGTTAGTACATGCAATAAAACGAACATGATAATTATAATAAGATAAAAATTATGGCATGGATCTGCCATCACATAACGAGATAATTTTGTCAACATAGCAAGATAAATATACCATATAGCGAGATAATAAAACGACATAGCGAGATAAAACAACCGACATAGCGAGATAATTTAATGCGTTTACGAAGTCGCTATCTCGACATCTCGCCGCATTAGATGCTACTACCGACATGGATTTTGTTTCTTGTCAACGTCACGTGACCTCCATTCGGAAGTATCGTAACATTTGACATAGGTATCTAACATGCTTAGTTTACCTGTTTGTTGTAGGTGTTGGGCCGTTCAGCTTCCCTGTCCAAGCCTCATGTGCAATGGCGCGCTGAACTTTCGAATGGGGTCACGTGACGTTGACAAGAAAAAACTTCATGTCAGTAGTAACATCTAATGCGGCGAGATGTCGAGATAGCGACTTCGTAAACGCATTAAATTATCTCGCTATGTCGGTTGTTTTATCTCGCTATGTCGTTTTATTATCTCGCTATATGGTATATTTATCTCGCTATGTTGACAAAATTATCTCATTATGTGATGGCAGATCCATGCCACCATAATATGGTAAAAATAGTAACAGTGACTTTGACCGAAAATCCCTTAAACTTGAACTTGATCTGTAGCTACTCATACTGAAACCTTGAAACATGGCTGAGAAATTTGTGGAAAACTTGAGTAGATGGACAGATAGACAGACGGACGGGAAGAAGCCTAAAGTCGACCGGTTTCATCCGTAGGAGACTAACAAGTAGGCAACTAGCTCATAATTTGGAGACACGTTGGTCTGGTGGTAGAACGCGCAGGTCGCGTCCCGGCACGAGCGCATTGTTGTACTGAACAATATCTTCGTGTTTCCGTCGACTCAACTGTAAACGAGTACATGGTGGGACAGTGCCAGAAATGCCATGTGTTAGCTGTAAGCGCCGAAATGGCAGCTCCGGCTGCATGCTTCCCAGGGAGTTTGAGATTTGGTTTGTTTGGTTTGTTTTTGTTTAACGTCCTATTAACAGCCAGGGTCATTTAACGACGTGCCAGGTTTTGGAGGTGGAAGAAAGCCGGAGTACCCGGAGAAAAACCACCGGCCTACAGTCAGTACCTGGCAACTGCCCCACGTAGGTTTCGAACTCGCAACCCAGTGGTGGAGGGCTAGTGATAAAGTGTCGGAACACCTTAACCACTCGGCCACCGCGGCCCCTAAAATCGGTACGCTGTTTGAATCCCTACCAATTGCATGTAGAACGGATTTATCGTGATGAAAAGTGGTGGAAGAGTATCTTGCCCAAGGTTAATGCTTTTTACTACAATGTGCTGTTACCAGAACTAGCAGTTCCTCGTCATGGAAAATATCCTGGTATTCGTGAGCCAGGTGTTTGGGTAGGTTACAGAGCTCATAATTTTTGTAGAAAATAAGCCCTGTCCTCATCAGATACTAGGTTTACTAATTATAAAGTTTTATTTTATGTTTTAAATTAATTAATATTGGATTCCATGTGCAAACACTTAATGCTCCTTTTACTTTCCAGTTCACTCCAAGTGTCACAAGTAGTGTCTGAGATGGATAAGGACATGGGAATGGTGGACTTGGCCGTGGTGGACGTGGACGTGCACGTGCACGTGGGCGCAGACGAGGACACTGCCCTGGCTACAAAGGAGAGAGAAGATCCACATCTCCTTTATTTTTCGAAGAAGATGACAGAAACATTGATAAAGGGTATGTTTATTACTGAATGTTTAATGTAAAGTGATGAACTCTGTCTAAACTCATGCAGGACTCTATCTTTGGTCAGTTCTCAGTTTAATACAGAGTGAGTTTTTTTTTATTTTCATGTACAATATATTTTGGGTACATACATGTATAGATATTGAAGTAATTGATTGTATTTGAAAAAAGTAAGTCCAAATATGATAAATGAACAAGCAATCCTTCCTACAATATCAATTATTATATGTCAGGTTTTTTTTTCCAATTAATAGGCAAGCAGTATCAGCAGACATAACTCCATCAACACCTGTTCGACGGTCAAGACGTACAAGACGCAAATGTGAATTCACAGAGTACATGTATGTGTAAGAAATTTATAAAAAAAATTGTTAATATGCACATCTTCAAATGAACAAACCAATACCCGACAAATTTGTGGTATTTTGTTATATGTAGTTGTATAAAATAAAACTATTAATTTACGGGTATATCATTAAGAGAATAGCAATAAGATTACATAGCTATAGGGCATGTATGGTATAACATACCCGTTAATCTTGTAGGTATTATATATAAATCTGGGATGTAAAATTCTCCTTAAAGATATAAAAGTTTTCCTGGATTGTTCCTGATTTTTAAGTTACATTTTGAAAGCAACACTACAAATCAATGTATTTTGTTTTCGCTAGTTATGAAGGATATAGTGAATAGGTAAAATTTCAAAGACGAAAAAATAGGTCAGATCCGAAAGTGGAAGTAAAAATCAGACCAGCACTACCAGATAATTAATGATATTTGCTAAATTGTGCCTTCCAGAGAGTATATTTCTGTGTACAAATATTTTCATGCTGTAGAGGTACTTTCGTATGGGTACGACTAGTTGTAGGTTAATTATATAGTATAACGTATTAGATGTATATTGCTGACACGCGTTTATCACACAGCACGACTGACTGCATGAATACATTTCAGTTATTGTAACTAACATCAGAATGGATCGAGAAATCAATCATTATGTAAAATCTTAACAAACCAAAACGAATACTAATGCATGCTTCAAGATGTCGCTGAGCGATATTTCATTAAAACTAGCACACGTACAAGAATATCAAGTCAGACGTATGTTTCGGTATCTGAAGAGGTGTCAATAGATCACAGGAAATTGTTCTGATTTTTCTGACGACCAGTTTTTATCTTTTATCAGTTAATCTGACTCGATATAATTATCCTACTGAACCACTCGCGTGTTTACAATAGACTAGTCCAGTTTTGAGAACAGAGGTATATTTCAACATCTATCGTAAGGCCAGAGGTTAATCACCTCATTGTTTTAATTTACGTCTCATTAGAGAACAATGGCGCTTGGTTATCTACCCGTGCTGTTAACGCTTAAGTAACTAAATCATATACCACAGACAATTCAATTTGATAAATTATAAAAATAATCACAAACACACAAAAAAAAAACAAAAAAAACCTTGTCGATCCAGGTATTAGTTAAATAATTTGTTGTGACAGAATATAACATGAAAAATACATTAAAAAAATACATATCATTGTATTAGGTATTGTTAGTGTAACAATAGAATCATATATACAAATCATGAACCGGTATGGTGTACGGTGTTCACCTAAGACGCATGTCATTTAAAACTAGATACAAGTTTATCGCTGTATCGACGGAATCAAGGAGTATTCTGTACCTGGTACGACCCTCAACGTGAATGATAAACATTGGTATGACGTAACTAATCGGCCGCTCGTGACATAACTGTATCGTAATATCACCGTGATAGAAGATTACTGTATTAAACAGCAATACACCAAAACATCACTGTTGTTTAGAATACTTGTATTTAACATCAATACATTGTATTTTAAAATAATTATATTTGACATTAAAACAATGTATTTTAGAATATTTGTATTTAACATTAACGGCAATAACATCAATGTACATGTATTTTAAAATAATTGTATTTTACATTAATACACTGTTCAATAGTTCAATAGTTTATTCAACTTGAAGCCTTACGGCTTATAAGTATGAAATAGAAACATCAATTTCCACAACATACAACAGTAATATTGCTGAAGTTTTAAATGATTACTTTAACATGAATAAATTTTAAAATAAATATAGTCAACGCCGAATTTACAATAAAAAGTCAGACGATGCGAATACTACAAGATCTACCCGGTAACAAAAAAAAAACAAAAAAAAACCCCAACAAACTATTTGTTCAGGAGAAGTCAAAACCTTGAAAACAAAAAACAATGTTCAGACCATCGTCGGCTCCAGATGAAATATTATTTAATTTATTTATAAATAAGCGATAATGCGAATTTCACTTGGGATGAGGTTGGTTTCCATCAGACGAAATTTGAATGAGGCTCTGGCTATGCTTTCATCAACATCTTATTAGAATTCTTGATTGTAGCAACCGTGATTCATACACATACAGTATTTACATGTGTATTCAATGTCTTGGGGAAAATCACAGAATCTGTGATGAAAATCAAAACCCTTTGGGGTCGCATGGACTGATAGGCCCAGGTTATGTTTTCCGCTTCATAATATTTCTTTCACGATTTGCGTCAATCACGACGGAAAAAATAACATCGCAGGGTTTCGGGAGATGCAAGTTGATAAAGACCACGAGCTAGTTTAATGGTCGATATGATCTCGATTGGAAACATTTTATTTCCTTTGCGATATGACGTCATACGTTTTTGTATGCTTATACCAATTTATCCCGTTGTCACCAACCCAAAGGGGGCCGAGTGCTTAAGGTGTCCCGACACTTTATCACTAGCCCTCCACCTTTGGGTTGCGAGTTCGAAACCTACGTGGGGCAGATGCCAGGTACTGACTGTAGGCCGGTGGTTTTTCTCCGGGTACTCCGGCCCCTCCACCTCCAAATCCTGGTACGTCCTTAAATGACCCTGGCTGTTAATAGGACGTTAAACAAAAACAAATAAACAAATCACATCCCCAACTCTCATTTGAGATTGTGACTCGACCCGGATTTGACCTAGATGTGTATGACGGATGAATTACGACGCTTATTATTCCAGGTCACCTGGTCTTAGTCTCCTTGGACATTTTTTAAAGAGTTTCCAAGTAAATCTATATTTTTGTCTATATTTTGCTCTCATAATCGACTTTGATTTTGAATTATGGCTTCATTATTATTTCGGTATTCTGTTGTTTGTCTAATTATACTGGTTAAACGCAAATTTATTTATCTATTCATTTTGCTTGTGGTACTTAAATCTGCTTCTATTTAACAAAGGCGTGCATGATAAAACAGGCTAGCTAAACAATAACATGCACGTGACAACAACAAATATGGAATGTTTTCAAATCCATCCAACGTTTGAGCATGTTGATCTGATCATGGATGTAACCGTATCCATTACCTCCCCGTGTTAAATGTTTGATTATCAGGGCAGTTGAAGCATGTTCAAGGACATTTCAGGTGCATGAACTGTCAAGAACATTTAACAACTGTTTTGAATTGTCTTTGTTTTTATGTCCCGCTAGATATATACACCTGGTGATGTTGTTTATCAGATAGAGGCCATTTAAACTCGAGGAGAGGATTGCCGTTTATACAATTAATTAAAACAACACAAACAATGTTTACCATAAATATATATATATTTGGAATATGTATGCACTAAAAAGGGTTTATATTCCGGAAACGTGACTTAATCAAACAACAATAGGTCGGCACCGTACTAATGGTGACATGGCGCAAAATTAATTCACACAAAACGTATCGGTTCTCTTGTGATGTCCAAGGTAGATAGTGCGGTCTACCAAATTAATTTTGTTTACAATGCATGTTTTTAACGCTATTTAATCTTCAATGACAAAGTAATTGTTATTTGACATTCTGAAACCCTTCACACTACAGGTCTATATAGGACTAACCCTGTCACGTGACCCATCTTATATTTCAATATATATATATGACGTCAACTACAGACACTTTACTATCGGGCCACTAATGCCTCCAGTGAACCAGTGATGTTTTAATTCTTCTGTTCGCTGAAATCAACAATACACTTGGAATAAAGTTTATGGTCTCGATAAGAAAAGATCTACCCTAAAAATAGATAGAACATCTATATATGCTCAGACATATTAAACCAATATGACGTCATGGTATGCAAATGAAGGGAATATCGCCGGGGTGTGACTTTTTAGTAAATATCCAGACACTCGATACATTATCGTAGTGTAACCCGACAACGTTAGTCCGTATACTTATTGGGAACTTTATATACCTACCAAGGTAAGTATTACTAGTTCTTTTTAATCTTTATTGTAATTGGTTTATTCAAATTTATATGTCTAATATATAATGCAACTAAGCAGCAGAGGAAATTTCGTTCAGCATACAGATTATTTTTTAAGTCAATGTCAAATATCTAATTCAATGAAAAGGTTACGCTATGCTGGATCAGATATAGAATACTATTTAGTTCAGCATCCTATACCTTTTTTTCCTTTGAATAACCCTGTCTGTTTTATTTATTTATTTATTTACTTACGAGTACTTATTTATTTATTGTAATTAAGGGATCGACATTATTTTGAATTATTTTTGTGTAGCGTAGTATCACCGGGTTCAATCGTACTGACCGGGCGCCGGTGCTTACACCTGGGCGTCGATGAATTTTACACCCGGGCAACGATAATTTCTATAGAATATAAACGCCGAAGACGGGATCGGAAGATCGGTTGAGAATTTGTTTCTCTTTTTTTTATGTGATAATGCTGTCCTTCAAGGAAAATAACCAGACCGCGGAACAATATGATAAATTGGCTATAACTTGAAAGGATAACAGACAGGAAAAACACTTCTCATTTTTTGCCCGGGTGTAAAATTCATCGACGCCCAGATGTAAGAACCGACGCCCGGTCAGTACGATTGAACCCGGTGTGTATGTAGATGTTTCAGTGCGTTAAAGTGATAATGTAAAAGTTATTGATAGGTTATTTTAGTCTGGTAAATGTGTCATTGTCATAGATTATTAAATACAAATTACATAGATTATCTATAGCAGTGAAGATATTTTAATCATAAAATCATAGAGATAATTAATTACATAGATTATTTAGTAAATACAGCTTTAGTGATCATTAATTACAAAGTACATAGATTATCTAGTGAAGTGAAGATAATAATACTTGTAATATCAGAGGAGTGTTTTTCGTGTGATATAGTGAAAATGTGCTACATATATTATAGGACATTTAGTATTGAACAGTAATGATAAATATATTACTGATAATGTGCAGATTGCACATATTATGTATGCGTAGTGCATAGATACTTAAGTGCTTTGCAAAATTAGAAAGTACATTATACTATAGGATTGCTATTACGTGCAGAAAATTTTGATTTAAAACTGTATATAGGTAATGCATTTACAAACATACATATTATATATCCATGATTTCAGAATATATTACTTATGTACTGTTATAAAGTTATTTTAGTTTTCATAAAACGTATTACAAAATACGCTTAATAGCTGATCGTGGTAATAGATTGAATCATTAAATCGAATGCTGTTTTCAAATTACTTTAAACAATATTTCTTTCGAGAGCAATTTATTTTCGCGAATTTTTGCGATTGAAACAAGCCACACGAAAATTAATTACCATAAATTAAACAAGGAATGATATTTTGAGAACTGAAGAATGACGCACAGCCAAAGTAAAATAAACCGTGTGGTCATTGCTTTTTCGCGAAAGTTAATCGCCGGGAACTTGTATCACAGAAATCGCGAAAGTAAGTCACCGCGAAAGAACATAAGTTTACAGTGGTGTAAAATGACTGTTACATTGAATGTTTCAGGAGCAACAGTCGACTTCAAATTGGACAAAAATGGATGAGTTTGAAGAGAGTAAGTCTTCGTTTTTTCTTGTAATGATTATTTCAATATTGCTATGCGCATGCGTCCAGGTGCCTGCCTATATTTTCTTGTTTTTGACTTCACCTTTTCTCTGTGTGTAAATATGTGTGTCGTTCATTTTTTTCCCGAACCTCGATACTTCAGGGGTAACGTTCATTTTCGCTCTTTTCACCCTCTGGAATATATAATGACAAAATCGAAGTATCACAGCTAGCTATTTGGTTGGTGTCAGAAAATAATGACCAGTCGCTTAGCTGACCCATCTCCTTTGCATATCATACAGGAACGCGAACGAAGTCCCAAGCCAGTCAATTTAACGGTATGGCGAACGTAGGTTTGTTTGATTGCCCAGATTGAAAAAAATAACCCCGGGGTCCTACCCATAGATCGCTTATTATGGTCGGATTCTAGGATAAATTTTTAATTTTTGGTCAAAGGAATGTAACAATTCTGACAACTATTAAGTGATTTATCATTCGTTCCGTACTCTTAGGACTGCACATGATGCTAGGGGCATCATGCAACTGTTTAGTCAATGATGTTAAACATCATACAACTGTTCCGTCCTCTTAGGATTCGCCAACGATACTAGGGACATCATACAAATGTTTCGTCCTTCAAGGACTCGTTAGTGATGCTAGGTACATCATACAGCTGTTTTGTCTTCTTAGGACTCGTCAATAATGATAGGGACATCATACAACTGTTTCGTCCTCTAAGGACTCGTCAATGATGCCTAGGGACATCATACAAAACTGTTTCGTCCTGTTAGGGCTGGTCAATAATGATAGGGACATCATACAACTGTTTCGTCCTCTAAGGACTCGTCAATGATTCTTAGGACATCGTACAGCTGTTTCGTCCTCTTAGGACTCGTCAATGATGCTAGGGACGTCATACAAAACTGTTTCGTCCGCTTAGGACTCGTCAATGATACTAGGGACATCGTACAGCTGTTTCGTCCTGTTAGGACTCGTCAATGATTCTAGGGACATCATACAGCTGTTTCGTCCTCTTAGGACTTGTCAATGATGCCTAGGTACATCATACAACTATTCGTCCTGTTAGGACTCGTCAATGATGCTATTCACATCATACACATGTGTCGTCCTCTTAGGAATCATCAATGATGTCTGGCACCAAATCTGTGGATGTTCAGAAGGATGACCAATATGAACGAAAACACTATAAATTCAGTATCGAAAATTACAAAACCTTCTCTTGATCCTAGGTGACTCAAACTATCTATTAGGCCGTAAAACAATGCAATACTACAATTGTTGAAATAATGGGCTATTGTACACCGATCCTGATTTCCTAGCGGCTAAGCCATGAAAAGAGGAAAGAGAAAATATTGTCTTACATTTCTGTTAATCACTAGAGTATATCGAGCTGCTATCTCCAGTGATTATCACAACATGAGGTCAAAAGGCAGATCAGATTTTGACAGAGTTTGGAAAAAAAAAAACACAAATTAAGCCTCTTCATTCACATGTACAAAGTATAACTGTGCTAACTTATGACCCTTCCTGGCAAAAAAACACATAATGATGTTATTGTATTTTTCATATTTAATTGATTACAAACGTATTGTATTGATCAATAGGAGATAACAGACTATTGTCTGTATAACTGATGTGACGTGCGTATTGGGACCTAATTGAAGTATGTTTAAGTTGACTCATTATAAACTATTTAAATGTATCAGTTACTGAAATCCACGTTATGAGATTAAAGATATTATCTCAAACCAGTTAACAGATAAACCAGATCAAAAAGCAAAAACAAAATGTAAAATTAATATAAATTTGCTTTCCGTACAGGATTTAAAAAAAATGAATTCTTAAAGGGACTCCCTCATCAGAAAAAAATTATATTGATAAAATCTATGCCTGAATGAGGATCATATAAGTTGTTTGTGCCTATCAGTAATGAAAGTAACGCGGAAATGTACAGAAAAATGACGTTTCGTACACAAATACAATCTGTCTCTATGGTGATTAGTCATACTTCGGGTCGAATTAAGAATGTTTAGGATTTAATACTTAAGTACTTTGGTTTCCCTTTAGAGCAAAGATTAAAACTTTTACAACTTGGGGAAAATACACATTTCTTATTAAGATTTTTTTGGCGACCTACATTTTATTCAAACGAAGGAATGCCTCTTTAACGTCCAATTCTCTTATTACAATTTGTGGATTAAATTGGCATCGTATCATATCTGGATAATTTACGTCATTAGTAAAACAATACAAGTCAGTATCGTGTTACAAATGGCGATCACATAGCCTTATGAAAATTAATATATATTATCTGGTAAGCCCGTCCAAAGTTGTTACACGTGTACTTTTTAAAATTCTGACTCCAGATAGATAAAACCAAGAAAAAGTACTTGCAAAAAACCTTTCTCGTTCCCAAAACATTGTTCAAAGACACAAGATTGTGGCACCTGTCAAAGCGAATTGTGATTTCCAGAAGCAGAACCAAAAATACTAACTCTAAAACTCTGGGTTGCGAGTTCGAATCCTACGTGGGGCAGTTGCCAGGTATTGACCGTAGGCCTGTGGTTTTTCTCCGGGTACTCCGGCTTTCCTCCACCTCCAAAACCTGGCACGTTCTTAAATGACCCTGGCTGTTAATAGGACGTTAAACAAAAACAAACCAAACAAACCAAATTTATCTTGAAGGCCACATTTAAATTTGTATCAAGAGTCGCAATGGTAAAGAATACATTTATTTTTTTTTTTTTGAGGGCGGGGGTGGGGGGGGGGGGCATATCCATTACATTCTCAAAAAAATAAGAGGTTGGTTAAATAATGGGATAAACCCTAGTAAATAGAATAACCATCCTCATGTTTGAAATATGATCAAAAGACACACGAGATAGTATTACTTTTCAATACAAACTGGGAGTAAGATAAAGTAGATCGAAACATTCTCTAAAATTAATTTTAGATCAATATTTTCAATATTTCCATCTTGGATTCACATACTTCTGTTCCGGTTTCATCAATTTTCCTTAACTTAAAAGAAATTCCTTTACTTAAAATGGAAAGAAATTCCTCCATTTAAAATTTCACAGTGGGAAGTATGTTTAGATTTAAGGAAAGAAACTCCTTCACTTAAAATTTCACATAGGAAAGAATTTTTGGATTTAAAGAAAATCATTTTACAAAGGAATTTCCCTTGAATTCTATAATTCTTTCCCATGGATAATTTTAAGTTAAGGAATTTCTATAAGAGAAGGAACGTTGATAAAACCGGGGTCAGGTCCCTGTGACGTTTTGTAAGTTATGGCCAGGCGTCTGCCTCTGGTTAGTATTAATTGAAGAAAATATTAGCCATACTCATACCTATATCAATATATTTTATATAGTATGAATTGGATCTAATATCTATTTTCTGTTATTACTAACCAGAAGCAGACGTCTGTGGTTATAGATAAATTATATATATTTTGTACTGTAAATGTATGTATTTTATTATCTTTTAAAGGGACATTTTTTTATTTGAATAAAGTTTAGGTCGTCAAAAATAAACTTACGGGAAAATAAGTATTTTTTCCAAGTAGTAAAAGTTATAATCTTTACATTGATAAGGCAGTTTTACTCTCAAGATAAACCAAAGTTCTTCGAGCATTAAGTCCTGAAAATTCTTAATTCGACCCGAAGTATCACTCATTACCGCAAAGACATAAGGTATTTGTATACGATACCGCATTTTCCCTGTATATTTCGGCGTTTATTTCATTACCTGTAAGCACAAACACTCATATAATCATCATTCGGACATAGAGTTCATAAAAAAAATGTGCACATTTCTGATGCTCGAACGAAGGAATGCCCCTTTAAAATTACACAAATGAATAGCGCTTTCGTGTAGTAAGAGAAAGTACATAAGTAAAGCATTAGATATAAGTCTGGGTCATGCAACTGTTTTGTTCTTCTTGGCCCCCTCGTCAATCGTCAGTAAATCTATAGGGACTAAAATTGTGGAAATTCGGCAGTGAAGGTAGAGACGTAAAAATCAGGCTAATTATTGTTAAAGCATAGAAGGGGATACATTGATCCTCTGGTTTAATCAATTTAATGCTTTCTTGATATTGGATAAGAACATAATAATCTGAATTCTTAGTCTGATTTCTTATTGTATAATTTCACACGAACATGATGACATATGCTTGGTGTTTCAATAAGTCAACGTTGCATTCGAAAATAAAAGCGATTAATCTGGGGACCAAAAATTCCATCCACGAGCAGAGCCAATCGGGAACCGTCGGCACTTTCCGTAAACGAGAAATAGAATACTTTCTCGTTTACGGAAAGTGCCGACGGTTCCCGATTGCAGCAGAAACCTAACTACACAGGAAATACTATACACATAATATTATGTGGAATGTTCCGCTTATTATCATATGTCATATATATGATTTTCTCTCATACTTCACAGGTGAATCTTCGTTTTTGGTAGAGAAATGATGACACGCCTTGCGTTCCTTTATCGGGTTCGTACCAGTCGTACCGGTACGGATCTGCCATACTCGTAATGGAACGCGGCTTACCAGTAGAACTGAACACGAGGGGAAGATTCTTAAGTTGCCAAACATGAGGCTTGCCGAGTGTTTGGTAGCTTAATTATCTTACCCCGAGGGTTGAGATTCCCTTGTCTCACTTCCATGGGGGTGAATGATTATTTTTCTCTTACCCTGTTTACCCTATTATGTATCTAATATTGACGTTACATCAATGCAAGGAAATGTTGACGTGACGTTATTGAATTGTCGACGTGACGTCATGATATTGTTGACGTGACGAAATGGAATTGCTGAGAACGTGCAAAGAGCGCGTGTAGCTTGTCTTTTCCCTAGGGTGAGATAAGGAAATCTCACCCCGGTAAAACTGCGGATATCCCTGTCCAGGGTAAGAGAATACCCTGTCTTACCCCCAAGGGAGTGACAGATTTTATTAATCCTTTGCTTATCTAGGAGATATGTTTGAATTGATAATCTCCACAGCACACCGACAAAACGTTGTACCCGAATCAAAATTACATTACAAACAACTCATATTATCAAAATATCTAAAATTTTATTTCTTTATATACTTCATAGCGCCTTTTGTTATAGTTATTTTCTCCATTGTTATAACTTTCTGTATGCTTATATATTTTACCTGTTTTGTAGAATGTAAACGAGTCTTTGATATGTTTGACTTGGACGGGGATGGCCAGCTTACAAAGGCGGAGATAAAACGGGGCTACCACATGTTTGAGATGTGCCCGACAGAGGAAGATCTTGACCAGACGATGTCAGCCCTCGACATTGATAGTAATTATATTTAATATAATTCTCCTCACTATCGCTTTGTATATCTTTATATAAGTTACTGGTAAGTTGGTAATATTTTCGGGGGATTTCTTATCGCTATTTTCACGGCATTGAATACCAGTGCATGTATATCGCGAAAATAAATACTAGGCGAATATGTATATAAGGAAATTATAGATATATTACAAAGAAATTTAGATGTGTATAAGCCGATGAGGCGCGAAATTTAACACTCGCGAATTATAGTTCCCACCGGGACAACAGCAAAGCATTAGCCCCGCGAAAATAAAAAAATATATACACAATGTATTTAATTCCCGCTATACCAGGATGCAGTTTTCAATGGACATGTTCAAACATTCGTTGTTTCACACAAAGAAATGAGAATCTACTATATAGTAAGTATCTCTCACCACAATTATGAAGGAGACTATAATTCCATTTATCATGAAATATGAAATACAACATTGCTTCCTCTTTTTTTAAACAGGCAATATAAATACACCATAATTATCCTTTAAATCGCTTCTTGTCTTGAACCACTGAATGGATTTCGATCAAATTTGGTCTGGAGCACCATTGGGTATAAAGTAGACCCAATAGTGTATAAAAGGAGTGCGTGGCTCCTCTAGGCGGGGCCAAAGAGGGGAAATATAGGTTAATACTCTTTTAGATTGCTACTAGTCCTGAACCACAGATTTTGATCTCAAATTTGGTTTGAAGCAATATTGGATATTGCATAAATGGAGGGTGATGTTCCCCTGTGATCAGAGGGGAGGGACCCAATAGAGGAAATATAGGGAAATCGCTACTAGTCTAAACCACGAAATAGAGGAATAGTCAAAATCGTTTGAGAATTTCTCGACTGAATTTGCTTTGAATGTTTTTTTAGCCCACCATCATCAGATTCAAATCGCCCTGCGTCCGTGGTCCGTCCGTCCCTCCGTAAACAGTTCTTGTTATCGTTATTTCTCAGAAAGAGTTCAAGGGATCTTTCTCAAATTTCATTTGTTAGTTACCTTAGGTCCTTAGTTATGTATATTTCATTTCGGGACCGATCGGAAAACAACATGGCCGAAAGGTAGTCATCTTGGATTTTGACAATTGAAGTTTGTTATCGCTATTTCACAGAAAAAAACATAATAGATCTTTCTCAAATTCCATATGGAAGTTACCCTTTGTCCCTAGTTGTGCATATTTCATTTTGGGACTGATTATAAAACAACATGGCTGACAGGTTGCCATCTTGGATTTTGCAATTGCAGGTTGGTCTTGCTTTATCGTTTTATACAAACTTATTAAATGTTTTAAAAGAAGAGTGAAAGAGAGGAAAGAGGAGAAAAGATCAGTCTTTCATTTGACTGATATGGATCATCCAATGATGGGCGCCAAAATCCCTCTGGGATCTCTTGTTTAACTGGCTATAGAATGCTAAATGTTATTTAAGGGAAAGTGTATTGACTCACATGCATGTTACTGAAAGACGGATACCGAAATCGGAAAATATTTGTAATTATTTTAAAACGGCAGCCAATTTGATGTGTTGTGGTCCTATGGGAAGATTCGTAATAATGTACACCGTACTAAATTTACAGTATGTTATAAGATCAACCCTGGGTACATATAGCTATTTTTGTTTTACAGATTCGGGCACAGTTGATTTGGAGGACTTCAAGATTTTAATGAGGAAAATTGATCAAGAGGAGGAGAAGGCAAATGTGGCTGACGCCTTTAAAAAACTTGATCGCCGCAAGAGGGGCTACTTAGACAAAAAACAGTTTACCGTGGTACTCAATGGCGCAATGAAAGGCGAGGCCGGGGGGAAATTCAGTAAAGGGGAAATCGATGAGTTTTTCAAAGTGGTAGACACGAATGGTGACGGCAAGATTGATTGCGAAGGTAAATATAGTTTTAGGAATTCTGAAAAATATATGTGGACTAGGACCTGTACGGGTTTCTTTCTTTCTTTCTTTCTTTCTTTCTTTCTTTCTTTCTTTCTTTCTTTCTGTCACTTCGATGCAATTAAAAACATGAATATTTAATTCATTTAAACAGTGTTTGAGTGCATGAATAATCAGAATCTGCACACCTCACCTGAATGTTGGGGATGGGATTGGGTTAGTCTAAGGCCAATAAGTTCACTTAGTGTATGTTTTGCTTTAATTTTCACCTCTTTTCTATTTTTTTAATCCGATGAATTCAGATAGAAAGGGAAATAGTAAGAAGGTGCAGGCATCGACAAATGTAACAGAACAATTTCTAAAGTATTTGTTGAATTCCAGGTCGTAATTGTTTGAGTGTTTATCGTCTTATAGACGAATAATTACCGCAAAATACTATCTAACTTTAACACCATAAGAAGAAGAGATTAATCAGTTTGATTAATGATGATATAATATTATTTGCGAGGGATTTAATTTCACTATTATCGCTGTCATTAAATATTGTGCGAAAATAAATGCCCAGAAAATATAATTTCGGATACTATAAACTGAAGAATGCTTATCAGACAGTGTTATGCAAATTTTCATACCCGCAGTCTACTTCATATTTGGACAACTGCGAAATATTGGCTCCTGAATTTTAACAACAAATTGAACAAAACATATAATTATTTCTCTTTTTTTTTTAGAATTTGTAGAAGCTTTCACGGGGGAAACAGATGTATTCGCAAGTATACGGAAACCAGAATATGAACTTAAAGAAGAAGCTGAAAATGAATGTCAGCAGCAAGTAAAAATCTAAAGGAAACTGGTGTTAAATGTGATCTGTCAGTTATGAACATTCTAGATTTATTGGATAACATGACCATACATCACAGAAAGTCAACCAAGGCTTACATTGGTGTCATCCAGTGATTCAGTGAGGACATATGTTAACGCAATCGGAAATCCGTTCGGGTCTTTCCGTCAGATTGATGTTTTTTCCGAAAATATGACGAACAGGCGTGAGTGGCAATCGGAATCTGATTGATTGAGTGATGGGGCTTAACGTCCTTGTTCCGGTTATAACCGAGTCTAGGACACTGGCAATCGGAATCACTCGGCACTTCTCGTCATATCTTCGGAAAACAAGATACATGCATGACGCCAGGGCCCAAATGGTTTTCCGACTGATAACAATTTACTATGGCAGGTTTTTGCGATTGTCACAGTGTGCCTCACATAGATTCAATATTCACAAACTCCAGTTGATAAAAGGTTAAAGGTCAGGCAGTTTAATATCGAAAGAATACATTAAACAGCTAAGTAATCGCTCGCGACAATCAAAGGGAAGTTACTCGTGTTTTCACCCGTCTGTCAAATCTTGCTACCGGCAGTAGTCATAAAGCAGAACTGAAATTGAAATTTAATAATCTATATTTCAATTTAAGCCCAAAATGGTAACTAAACTCAATAAAAAATGAACCGTACTTAATTGAATTCCTGTTTATTTTAGAGCCTATGTACGGGTACGAAAACGTCTCTCTCTCTATATATATATAGATATGTGAGATACTGAGCTTGTTTCAGTTGCACGAATCTTGGTACATTATCCATTAAGATCAAAGTCCAGTATGCTGATCTGATCATTTATATGTGTCTATATGGAATGAAGAATGCTGTACGGGAGATGACAAGTATTGTTTGATCAACAATGCGCTTTCTAGTTTCGCAGTATAAACGATATGTTGAATACACTGTAAGCTATACCTATTAGTAATATCTATTGTATATTTTTGTCATGTACGAATAAAAATCTTTAATGTGTTTTTATATAAAACGAGGAAAGAAAGAGAAAGAATGATGGAGAAACAACGAACCATATTTCAGAAAACTCTAGTTTGCTTATATAACGGCCAATTCCGTCTAAGCTCGGAAACAAAACTGAGCTTTGACGGAACTGGCCGAGATGTATTGCGATTGTCCACTGTAACGGAAAAAAATAGTATTAAAGAAATGATAGTAGAGATTGAATTATTTTTTTTATATATACTCATTTTAATCATCTACACAAAATATGCATTTCATTGTTTTATCAAATTATGTAATTACATTTACATGTATATATACATGAATTGGTGTCTTGAATGATTGTAAGTGTGGTCACCCAGATAGAAAGAACGGACAGAAGATGAAATATGAATCAGTAATGTCCAGTTTCATTTGTATGAACATGTTGTATAAGATTTTCATGAATTTAAGTGACTGAACATTTTACCTAGTAAAGAGAATTTTAAACCCGGAACATGTTCATTTCTTTGTGGTTTTCTGATTGCTGTCATCAGAATCGAAAACTAATATAAATGCCATCAATCGTATCTATATTGTGCGCGGGGCACAGTAGAGGAAATTGAGGTAGATCCTTTAATCCCTACTTTTCCTGTATGACTGAATGGATTTTGATGAAATTTGGTCTTGAGCATTATTGGGCAAAGGAGATCAAACGTTGTATAAACGGAGGGTGTGGCTCCCCTGAGACCAGAGGGGTGGGGCCCAATAGGGGAAATTGAGGTAAACCCTTTAAATCCCTACAAGTCCTGAATGGATTTTTATGAAGTTCGGTCTGGAGCATTATGGGCCAAAGGAGATAAAACATATAAACGGAGGGTGTGGCTTCACTGGGGCCGGAGGGGCGGGGCCCAGTAGGAAATTGAGGTAAATCCTTTGAATCCCTACTAGTCCTGAATGCCTGAATGGATTTTGATAAAATTTGTTAGTTGGCTAAGGAGATCAAACGTTGTATAAACGGAGGGTGTGGCTCCCTGGAGTCGGAGGGGCAGGGCCCAATAGCGGATATTGAGCTAAATCCTTTAAATTGCTTTTTATTTCTACCCTTGAGACTCCTACCCCATAACCATATATAGCATTGCTGGACATCGAGAGATAAATACAATCCTGTTATAACTATTGGCCCAACCAGGTGAACGATACAGGCCCTCTGTGCCTCTTGTTTGTTTGTTTGTTTTTTGGGTTTTTTTAGTTTTTTTTAGTTATTAATTTTTTAAGTTGAAATTAACTGATAGTGTACCCAAATTATTTGCTATAGAAAGCAATATACAAGGACTTAATGAGACCTGATCATAATTCAGCGAAATGTGCTTAATAAAATATCCGCCAAAAACATGCACAGATACAGTAACTGATACTGACCTGATCATAATTCAGCGAAATGTGCTTAATAAAATATCCGCCAAAAACTGGCACAGATACAGTAACTGATACTTCAGATTTTTAAATATCGTATGATTTATTCATTTTGGAGGCAAAATTCTACATTAATGATAGAACGGATTGGATGGAAAATTAGATAAAACATTATATTTCTAAAGCATTTTGTGCTTCTTAGATTTTAAAATGAATTATTCATACCGTATATTACGTCTAAGGAAAATATTTTTTATCACTGATGTTTACACACAATGACTACAAAATTACATTCGGATCGTTCATCTGTAAACATCTTCACAATTTTCAAAACCTTGGTCGCTTTCGGCGGACGGGCCTTCCCGCTCAAAACCAAATCTATGAGCATTGGTCGTAGTGATATAATACAATACAATACAATGCAATGCAATGCAATGCAATGCAATACAATACAATGCAACACAATACAACACAATACAACACAACACAACACAACACAACACAACACAATACAATACAAAAGAAAACAAAAAACAATACAATGATATTTCATGTTTACCGCCACACATCACAATACAGCTAAAATTGTTAAAATATTGTGTTATGCTGTATGGCTCGCTGTAGACAGGTTAAACAACAAGAAAGATCGTCAGAGTTTTAGATACGTCCCTTTATTGTGGTAAAACTCAATGAACAACGGGAAACATGTAAAGCGTCTATAAAGCAAAACATCAACTTTGCCGAACATTTCTGGACACTAGGTTAAACACACTTACAGATTAACATTTGAACAGCAGAACGTTTGGAACAGTGAAAAGATCTCATTGCTCTCTCTGTACTGAATGACGACATTAGATTCTATATTCTAAATTATATAGAGGATATTGAATGGTTTCTCGTTTAATATAACATATATATCACGAGTATGAAAAATATTGAAATATTCTGTCATACGAGTGAAATATGTTATATTAAACGGGAAACCATTCAATTTTCTTTTTATTGCATTTTATTTCTTATACAGAATTAAAATCATCGAGAAACTAATTTAAATAGTGTCAAAAAGTGCGGGGATCAGTAACATAATTTTATGATGGGTCGTCTCTTTGTGACGTTACTCCACGTCAACTTGACAACGCCATTTTGAAAGGACTGATCAACGCAATTTAAGCGTTTAGCTGTTGTTATCAGAGAATCTGTGCATAATTAGCTAACGTCAAGTGAGTATTTTATAAAAAAAAAATAGTCTTAAATTTCAAACATACTGCAAAATAACCACCTATGTTAGCTATCTTTGCTTCGATATGAAAAATCGGCAAGTTTCAATGAGGTGAATACAAAGGTAATGTCTGATTGTTCGAAAACGAAAAATTTATATTTTCACTGCAAAATCTAAGTTTTATTAGTTTGATAAACTATATTTCACTGGCAAAAAATGCAATAAAAAAAATTATATATAGTAAGAATAAATGTGTATGTCATCTTAAATATTATGTGACGATTATTAGTTTTCTAATGTTTTAAATATGAAGGAATACCACCCTCCCCTTATTCACACTTATACCGAGTAAGATTAGGTATACTTATCTTTTTCTTCTTCTTCGTGTTTTACATCTGCTAGGCTTGTTTTTGTTCAAGGGAGCAAAAAGTGTTGCATCAATTGATAACTTTCATGATTAAAAACAGCGTTTTATATTCATATCAAACTGTCTAATTTGAGCGTGTTCGCATTAACTTTTTTTTTTTTTTTTTTTTTTTGTAAAAAACAACACCTGGCAATTTTTTTAAATGTAGATCAGAGTGACCAACCTTTGGTACATGATACGTCGCACCATCTAGTTGAAACCAGGGCACCCAAAGTATGAAGTTAAAATGACAAGAAGTAGGCCTAAGCTTACTGGATATGACATATATCCTAGACGAACATTTTCTATAATTTAGGTTAAAGGTCAATCTGAAGTGTCAGATCACACTTGCCAACTTTTTGAAATTCTCATGGGGGAGAAAGTGTGTGAGCGACATTTTTGACCAGAAAACACATTTCACGCGCGACACACTTAGCAAACAAAAACTAAGGGGAGATAATTTGCTATTGGAAAGTAACTTCCCTAAATGAACACTTCCCTCCCTTACTTAAATTAAAACAAACAAGAAATATCTTTAAACAAGAAATATATTTAAAAAGATAAACGGCATAGTTTAAATGCTGGTGTTTATAATATAAAACTGCTGGTGAAATAAATGAACGAACTAATGTGTTTCAGCACAGATAACACAATGATATCAGTTTGAATCATTTTGGTGATAATACCATGCGCGTAGCCAAGTTATTTTGTATGTGCATGCAGAGAAATGAAATGAGGGGTGAATGAGTTAAGTTAAGTGTTTGGACAATTTAAGTCCGTCATTTAACGATGTCCGAATAGTTACGTTGTCCTGTTTTCTTGAAACGACGAGCTAGCCTTGTACAGCATTTAGAATGATAATTTGTGTTGACTTTGCCTAATTTTGCACGCTTGGAACACGTTTACATAATGTCCGAATATGTGTTCAATAACCATACATACATAACCATAGTTCATTGGGCAAAGCAATACCTTTCCTGTGGGAAGGGCTGTAAAAGAAAGAAATCAAGACCAAAAACCTGAGATCAACCTTGTATTTAAGTCGCGTTACCGCAACACGACGTTTTGGGATGATCATTGCGACAATGGGTGATGTTTTCATGACGGTATGTGTAGGTAAAATACATTTATATATAAAAATACAGTTGTAGTTATAAAAGTTCCAGTATAGTCGAATTGAATTCAATATAAATGAATCTTTCAACTGTACCGGTGGTCATAACATAACACGACATGTGTTCTAGAGTTAAGTTAAAAGTTGGAATTATAACGATTATCATTATACTCAGAGAGGGGTTGATTGACGAGGATTAATGTCCTTGTTCCGGTTATAGCCGGGCCTCGGACACTCTATCTGACAGGGGTCAGAGTTCAGAAGCTTAACTACCAGGGAACTGTGTTCATGTGACAACCCAGGCAAAAATACATTAATTTACCAATTTCATTGAATATAGCTGTTAGATTGTCTGACATGTGTAAAAGAGCTTTCAGATACCCCTTTTACTCGTGGAATCAATTGAAATCTACTTTTACCTAAAATGGTTTTACATGTACGTCTAACTGCAAAAAAGCAAATACGTGTACTTGAGACATATTTAAAAATATAATCTGTTTAGTATAAAAAAGATAATATGAATTGTATAAAATAAATATGTATTGTAAAAGGGAACGCTATGAGAGATAAACAGAAGAAAATTAGGAGAATTTAGAAAATAATTTGTTCTTTTTTGAAGGTACAAAACCAAATAGACTGATTGATCAAGACAAGAGAGGTGGAGGACGCCAAACCGGAATAAAGTTAATAATCATTTAGTAGAGTAGAGTTACAAAAAAAATATTATTGAATTATTCTATTTTTTTCTTTTAATTTAAGTTTCCTATGTTTAGGACTTAACGTTTTTGTATCAAAGCTCATTTTAAACTTATCGAAACACTTTTAAGTCTATATTAAGTTTTTAAGTCTATATTAGCATATATATCTGGCATCTTTTTCATTTGACAACTAATTTTGAAATTATTTGGATTTATTTTTATTTTCCCCATATTTTGTGTAAACCGTTGGATATCAAAACTAAGTTTTGTGTGCTATTTAGAATTTGCTTCAACCTCTCATATATACATATATCTTGCAATTTTTGTATATAAAATGCATAAATTCGGCATTGATCTTTTATGTCCTGAATGCTCTAAAATGTTAGCGTAAGCATTTTGTAATTCTGTCAACCACCATGGAGCTTTGTTACATCAGGTGTACCATTTTGACTTGTTTCTGATGCTGATGGTTCCTCCATCAAATCCAGCAAGAGATTTTAAACATGCAAGTTATGTCTATCTTTATATCACTATTTGCATAATTATGTAAAATTGACTTATTTAAACTTTGAATTTGTAAATGTCATCAATTGTGTAAAATGTTTTGTTGATAGGGGATGGCTTCATAAGTTGTCATAACTTGTGCCAAATCCTCTGTGCCTATTTTGGACAATAAACATGTTTTAAGTCAAGATGGTTCCTGTGGGGCGAGCTAAAATTTCTTCCAAAGAAACAGGTCTTCGGATTTTTCTTTGTCCCACTTTAACCGACCGATTGATTGCGTTCCCTACCACGTAACGACTAGTTATATATCAATTAGTGTGTTTGACTAGAACCACCACCTAGGGACAGCATTCATAGTTTGTGTATAGATAAGCCCATATAAATAACAGAGTTTTTTCTTTCTTTGTTTTGTTTTGTTTGTTTGTTTTCTGTTTTTTTTTTTGTTTTTTTTTTTTGAAAACTGAAATGTACGCAACTGCGTATTTGCGTATAGGCAGCTACGCGCCTGAATACGACTGCATTTTAATCAGGAATATAATTTTATTAATGTGTCGTTTGAAAAGATACATCCACAAGTATTATTCAGATTGCATTAAATCTTAACTTTGTTCCGTTTTTAACTGCATATCTGCATTTTGCATTTACCGCTACATTGACCAATCACATACTTCATCTTGACCAGTAACGCCACCTGTCCATGATATTTTTTATTCAAGTTTGGAAAGATAGTTATATAAGCAACAAGTTACAAATAGAAATAGATGTAAAATTACATTAGTTTTACAGAGTGACCTATTTTTGGTACATGACACACTACTCCAAGTACATTGTATGAAGTTCCAGTGACGAGGCCTAGAATAGTAGAATCTAGTAATGTGTAGACAGACTAGACTGTTTAGAGGAACAAGGACGTATCTCCAACATGGAGTGCTTAGAAGTAGAGGGTCGTATCTCAAATTTATCCATTTTTAGATTTTTATAAATTACAACTAGATCTAGTAGTGAGATTTTCTTACAGAATTTGTACATTACTGTATATCAAATGAAATGGTCTGATTTAAAAGAATTAGACAATTTCCATTGATATAAAGTATATATTGTATAAGAAAAGCTCAGTCAGAATTGTAATTTATCAAAATTTAAAAAAAAGAAGATAAATTTGAGATACGGCCCTTTTGTGTTAGGGTGAGTTCACCATGCATCGGACACATACCATGGTTCGGACAGTTTTGCTTGATCATTAAACATACACTGAAACGCTTTACCGTGTTGATTTTTCAATATACGAGTACTATACTTATCAAACGCTGCGCTGATACCGACAAAGCAGGTCACGTGACTTTGTAGCCCGCCAATCTACGAACCACTGAATGCCGGTAATCCAAGGTCAGGTTAGTGCGTTTTGGATTTAATTGTGTTTTACAGTGTAGGGATTATCTCCCTTCCACTTAGTAATGTGAATAAGCCGTTTTGTAACCCATTTTTTCTACATGCTGATATACTTTAAAACATTATTGTATTCAAAAAACCATTTGAAATCTTAGTTGTATCAGACTTTTTTGACGTTTTTCTGCCAAACCCAATTCACCATGCATCGGACACAAATTCACCATGCATCGGACAGTGTCCGAAGCATGGTATGATAGTTAAATTTTACACTTGTAGCATGGGGGCTTATGGGGGAAAAGCTTGTGTCTATGATAAATTATGTATTGTAAAATAAAATATCTTATTTTCAGGAAAAATGAAGAATGTGATAATTAGAGGGGTTTATGCTGTTGGAATGCATCATTGGGGACCAAGACATCTGGAAATCGACCAGGTCTTATATCTTAAACATGAACCTGAAAACCCTTACGATGAGAATGCGGTTGCTATATGTTATGACAAAGAGAGGCGCAAGAATGCAGCTTATCTGCAAAGGAATGATGCCAAATTCATATCAGATATTTTGAAACAAGAAATACCCTGTGGATTAGTGTATTTAAAAGCAAAAGACAAGCCTTCCAAATTCAAGAAGTATAGTGGTCCAATGCAGAGGTGTAACATTGGGTTTAAGGCAGAGGACAAAGACGTTGAACATGTTAAATCAATTTGTAAATGTCAGCCGATTGAAATCTTGATTAATTAAATTTGTATTAAATAGTATAATTTAATTTAAGTATAAATACTGTGTTTTGTTTTAATTTGATAGAATGGGACCCAAAAAGAACCATTGGACGGCGGAAGCCATGAGTGCCGCCGTTCACGAGGTGAAGTTTGGCGGGAGTAGTGTAAGGCGGGCTGCGGCCAAATATAATGTCCCCAAATCTAGTCTTGGGGACAGGGTAAGTGGGCGCATTGATGAAGGTGCCGTAAATGGCAAAGCGCCTATGCTTCCAAAGGAAGATGAACACTTTTTAATTAATACAGCAACAAAGCGATCCCAAATGGGGATTGGCTTTAGCAAGCTAAATTTCAAGAGAGCGGCAGCGGCTCTTGCCCAGAAAAGGGGCTTGTCATTTAAGGCTACAGTGCCATCGGAAAAATGGTGGACACTGTTCAAACGTCGCCACGGGGAGGTGTCCCTTCGACAGCCTGAGGGTACGGCAGGTGTCCGACACCGGATGATGCGGCCAGAACGGGTTAAGTCATATTTTACCGTTCTACAGAACGAACTTTCTAGTAACAACTTGTCTGGCAGTCCCCAGTTTATCTGGAATATGGATGAGACTGCAATCAACTTATCTTCGGACCCGGTTAAAGTTGTTTCAAGGTACAATGGCGTTATTTGAATCACTGTTATTTCAATTTTACAATAATTAATAATTGATTCTGTTCCATCAAAATAAAAGACTGCTAAAAACCACGTAGCATACAAATAAATGAAACGTAGGAAAAGAACACTACGAGACATAAAACAATTTACTTTCTCACACACTGATGGACATATGATTATAAAACCAACATGAACATGGAGGCCTATATATTTCCGTAACGGTTGCAATTAATATTTACCAACAACTACATTTAATGTCATACAGGTCTTACTGTACAAGGTGGCAACTACGCAATGCATGGTTCTTAAAATGTTCATTGTATAGTCCAAAATGTCATTGCTAAAATAGCATGTCTGTAATGTTTGCCGTCCAGTGTAAGAGTGACCAGTGAAATACACAGGTACAGGTAAGAACATGCAATCACGTGGCAATACAATAATTATACATAACAAATCAAGAAAACTAATATACACGACACGTGAACCGGTTAGACTAGTACAGAGAAAAATATAACCAGAGGGATCTTGGCGCCCACCATTGAATGTTCTTCATAGGTTCCATGTCAGATTGATCTTTTCTCTACTTTTCTCTTCTTCTAAGTCTTACTAATCTGTGTAAACTCAGAAGAAACCTCTAGTACTTTTCAAACAAGGGAAACCTATATATAAAATTTAAGATTTAGGCACCAAGGGGAACCTATATATATGGAATTTGAGAAAGATTCCTTCAGTGCTTTCTGAGAAATAGTGATAACAAACTTCAATTGTCAAAATCCAAGATGGCTGCTTGTCGGCCATGTTGTTTTCCGATTGGTCTCAAAATGCAATATGCATAACTAGGCACCTGGGGGAACCTACATATGAAATTTCAGGAAGATCCCTTCATTAGTTTCTTAGTAATAGTGATAACCAGTTTCAATTTTCGAAATCCAAGATGGCTGCCTGTCGGCCATGTTGTTTTCTGATTGGTCTCAAAATGCAATATGCATAACTAGGCACCAAGGGGAACCTACATATGAAATTTGAGAAAGATCCCTTCAGTACTTTCTCAGAAATAGCGATAACAAACTTCAATGGTCAAAATCCAAGATGGCTGCCCGTCGGCCATGTTGTTTTCCGATCGGTCCCAAAATGCAATATGCATAACTAGCCACCAAGGGAAACCCCCATATCAAATTTGAGAAAGATCCCTTCAGTACTTTCTTAGAAATAGCGATAACAAACTTCAATTGTCAAAATCCAAGATGGCTGCCTGTCGGCCATGTTGTTTTCCGATCGGTCCCAAAATGCAATATGCATAACTAGGCACCAAGGGGAACCTACATATGAAATTTGAGAAAGATCCCTTCAGTACTTTCTGAGGATTAGCGATAACAAGAATTGTTTACGGACGGACGGACGGACGGACGGAGGGAGGGAGGGACGGACGGACCACGGACCACGGACGCAGGGCGATTTGAATAGCCCACCATCTGATGATGGTGGGCTAAAAATAGGGCATGTACAGAGTCAGAGAGTGTAAATGTAATGAAGTATGAATAAAAGTAAACAACACCAACACACATATATAAACGGCAGACGAAAACAATTCAGTAAAATTTCATATTTATTTTATGTGCATGTGTGTTTACAATCTGAACATTACTTTTACTCACTTCAGGAAAGGTTCGAAAAACATACAAACAAAGTGTGGGAACCGCGAAAATATTACCATGATTGCCTGCGGGAATGCCGCAGGGAGGATGCTGGCTCCCCACTTCATTGTGAAGGGGAAAACGAAACAGGCATTAAAGTCCTGGGACACGGATATGGCCCCGAAGGGATCGTTCATCAGCGTGTCCGATTCTGGTTGGATAAAACAGGTACAAAGTAAAGGAAATGTTCTAATTTTCGGTATAACTTTGCACGAGAAAATGTTGCCTCCCTGCAAAAGATATTGCACTATAGTCTCAATTCAAATGATGCAAACATAGCATTGATAATCGTTTATAAAAGGTAACTAACTAAAAGTATCTCTGAATTTCCCTTAACGCAATTTATTCAGCTACGTATTTGAAGTACCGTATTCGACCTAATAATCCCCCTCCCCCTCCGATGTTCATTTCACTTGTTACGTAATGTTTTGTTTTAGTATACGTCGATGAGGAAAAGTTCACCATAAAAAACGTAAAATAAGTATAATTTCAATTCACAAAGACAGACAAATATGTTGCATGGAGTCTTGGAAGTTAACGTGATTTATGAATATGGTCAATTTTTCTGACATAGTCTAAATTTTGTCCTGATAAGTGCCCCTCCATTTTCTTAAGATTTTTTAAGCGCTCGGGCGGTTATTGGGTCAAATACGGTACTCTAACTATTCAATTTATTCGCATTTATAGGGACTCTCATCGTTGTGGTTTTTGGAGGTCTTCTTGAAGAACATCGGACCACATCGTCCTCAGATTTTAATTTTTGATGGCCACGATTCGCACCACCACATCGAGCTTATTGAATCGGCTCGTGAAAACAATATAGTTTTGATGGAGATGCCGTCACACTGTTCTCACTGGCTCCAACCCTTAGACAGGTAGAATCAATATCAAATAAGCGGTTCAATTTTTATCCAACCAATTGTTTGTGAACTATACATTTATCGTTTGTTAATTAATTATCTAATATCTAAATTATAAATCACGGCGGTGAAAGGTGACTGTCCAGTTAAGCAGCATGACGTCACAGTCAAATAATTAAATTGTTTTTTTAGTGTCTATACATGCATATCCAATATTGTTACATATCCAGATTTTTTAACGTTACTTACAAAATGAATCTCTTTTTTGGTATTTCTTTTTGTATTTTCAAACTATTCAGAACTGTATTTGGGCCTTTCAAAAAATCTTGGAAAGAGACCACCACCTCATTCCTGGCTCAGACAGCATGCCCTGTCACCCATGCCAACTTTTTTCGGCTTGTAACGAAAGCCTGGAATCAGCTTAAACCAGAATACTTGGTGAACGGTTTTCGGGCAACCGGGATTTACCCCTGTGATGGAACCGTTATCCCTAAAGAGGCATTTCTTCCATCATCAGTGTATGCAGGTGTGTCATTTTATGTTTTCTTTGGCTATTTTACCATCAGCTATCCTTTGTGCACAATACTGCACATATATGACCCGATGCGACCTTAGAACAAGTCCCTGTGTAACTTTTCCGTACGTTTCTTCAAAACGGTATCTAAGTCCCTTTGTTAATTCTTGTCTGTTACATGCGGGGTTTTTAGGTCATCTGACCGGAAGGGTCAGGATGACCTATAGTCATCATGTTTCGTCCGTCGTCGTGCGCCGTCCGCCGTGCGCCGTGCGCCGTGCGTAAACTTTTCACATTTCAAACTTCTTCTCCAGTTCCACCAGTGCTATTAAACTGAAACTTGCCTGAAATGATCCTGAGATGGCCCTGACTAAGTGTTGTTATTTTTCGGGTCGGTCCGAAATCCAAGATGGCCGCCATAGCCGCTATTTTGAAAACACATTTTAAACTTCTTCTCATCTTCCACCAGTGCTATTGGGCTGAAATTTGCCTGAAATAAAATCATTGACTTGGCAGCCATGGCGGCCATTTGTAACATGATTGTGCAATCATGGTTATCCTGAACAATGCCTATTTTAAACTTCTTCTCAAATTCCCCCAATGGGATTCAGCTCTAACTTACCAGAAATGATCCTGAGATGGCCCTAACCAAGTGTTGTTATTTATTGGGTCGGTCAGAAATCCAAGATGGCCACCATGGCAAACGGTGCCACTATATACTTGCTACAGAGAATACATACTACAATTATATAAGGTTTTTAATTTAGAGTCAGATGACCGTTAAGGCCCCTGGGCCTCTTGTTTTCTTTTCCTTCTTCCTTTCTTATTCTCTTTATTGTGTTTACCCGATAGATGAAATGGAGAACCAGACACCCAAGCCATGCACACCCGAGCCATGCACTCCCAAGCCATGTACACCTGAGCCATGCACTCATACAGAGCCATTCAGTGACGTACGCGTGTCCGACAACACCGTGTCGTTAACGTTACAGGAACTGCCACAGCTGCATTATGATGAAAGGACAGAGGGTACCCTTGTCGATTTGGGGATCTCCATAACAGACAGTGGGGTAGTGGTGTCATCAGTGCCATTAGACGGCAGTCTCGACAGGGACATGGCAGATATTGCGGACAATATCGGGGCGTCACCACCGGATCCCTTGCTAAACGCGTCCTCATCCGACACGTGTCCCCCGGAGCTGGCATTAGCTGCCATTGAATGCAGTATAAGTCAGGCAAAAAAAGCCCAGTATGAAAAAGCTCTCTCTGCTGGTATTGATGTGGCTGGTGACCGTACGTTCCAGGCTTGGAAGACGTATAAAGTTAAAATGTGTCCACAGGTATTCGTCACGGTTACAGTTAAATAAAGATATAATATAATGTAATGACATTTATATTATGAGATACGTGTGATGGAATTGATAAGTACCTGTATTAGTATGTGTATGTAATCAATGTATTGTGTAATAATTGACTAATTCAACTATATCTTTCCTTTTCGTTTAGATCACACAGTCTTCAGATTCGTGGCTCCTGGAGGTGCCATCTGTACCGCTACATAAGAAACCAACAACCACAACAAAAGGCGGTTACTTTGTAATATCATGCGACAAGGCATTTGAAGAGAAAAAAATCGCGGAAAACAACAAGTTGATAAAACTAGAGGAAAAAAAAGCGCGCGCTGCCAAACGGCTTGCGGCAAAGAAATCGACAACAGCAAAATAAATTATGAAATTGGAACCGGATTAAATATGTCTAATCTATTTTTTATGAAACCTAAATATTGATGACACCCTGTCTTTTTACATTATAATACAAACGGTAAAATTAATTTGAAACTTCCAATTATTTTTTTTTAAATCGGATATGCATCCAAAATTTAATCATGTGATTATGACAACTTAACTTTAAGGTAAGGTAACTTCATTCAAGTATTCTTTGTGTTTGTAGAATGAGCAATGGTTGCCGATTTTCGTTCTGCTGTGTTTCAGTATATACAAATTTACGTCCCTAGTTTGAGCTTACAGAAGTTCATAAATGTTTTAGTGTGTTATAATACCATTGTTGAGGTGTTAAATTGAATGTATTCAAAGAAATAATCGTGTGTCCGGTGTATGGTATCGGACTGTCCGATGTATGGTATGAGACCGTCCGATCCATGGTATACCTAGCGTATATTAGAAATAAGACGTCTTTCGTACACACTCTTGTCTCATTCGGCTTCTATGTAGTAGAAAAGTCATTCGGAACACATTCGCCTTTATTGTGTTGTATTGGAATGGGGTATAACGTACCAGCGAAGGAACGAACGTGCAACTTCCGAGAGAGGTGTCCGATGCATGGTGGACCACTTCAGAGGGGGTTGGTATATGCGTCAATAATTTTTTCGTATTTATAATCAATACTCAGGTAAAATATTGAAAGCAGTACCTTAAAAATCCGCGCTTCGCCCAAGTCAAATCAAGTGTCACAATAAATCCGCGAGAGGGCGCGGTTCTTAAGATCTGTGGATAAATCCAGAGTTATTCCGAAGGTAGACGCCACCTTGCAAGATGGCAGGAGGTAAGTTAGTTGCCGACAAATGCAGGGATATTACCTCTTAAAATTCAATATGCGTAGACTCAATAGAAGGCAACTCGTCGATTTGTACATGTTTTCCTAATATATGTTTATATGCAAATGGAACAATATGCTTTTGAGCGGAATCCATTGAATATCGTGTTCAATGATTGTGCCGGTACGTGGCCGCCATTATTCTTCCTTGCCACGTGTTACATAGTAAATGGTCCGGGTACGTTGCAAACATTTTTTGGTTGAAAGACATAGTCATAGTGTCGGATAATATCGTCCAAACCTATGATATATAATATGCACACCAAGTGACATTGTTACGGCACGTTTCGATCGTTAATCTGGTTCAAAATCTTTGCCAACTCCCTAAGACCCGGAATGTAACGCGTTGAACATTCTTAAATTGTAAAGAAATCGTTTAAATAGCTCAACCGGGACCCTTGCGCTCACTGAATTAAGAACACTTTCAATGAGCACTTAATAATATGCATAAAATATAAGATTCATTAAATCTCCTATTTCGTGCATAGAATCTTTACTAACCAACAAATTATTTACAGTAGAGTCTAAAAATACGAGACTCACTGAAAAGTAAAATAAGAAAGCAGTGTTCGTTTTAATACCATAAACAAACAACTCAGCCTTACTGTTCTAAGGGTTTGAAATAACACAAATAAATGACCAAAATGTGGAAAATCTCCCTGTCCCACAGCGAGAAGAAAATTGTTTACCGAGCTGCATATTTTTCAATCTTCGTACAAAACAAATTCTTGTGAACAAACATTTGTACACGATTATATATACAGGGATAACTCTGAAGGGGGTCCGCTGTAGGGGACCATTTGCCCCATATTTTCCAAAATGGCCCACCAAAACTGGGAAATTTCTTCAATTTTCTATGTTTTGTCCCATACGATTTCTGAAGTCTTGTCAAAATGGCCAATGATTTTTGGGTCCATGGTGGACCCTGATATACATCCAGTATTACATTCAAAGTTTCAATGCTAATTGATTTGTAATTTTTCTTCTTCAGCTACTACAATACTGTATTTATTTGCTGTGGCTATAGTCGGCCAGGCATTGACACCATCAACATTCCTGACCACAGTTGACCAGAGGAGACTGGCCAATGTGTTCAAGGCTGCACAGCCCTACACAGATGCAGCCAGTGCTCATTACTCCATTCTTGGACTGAAGCTGCTGGGATCACCTGTGGCTAATGCAAAGGTTGTTTATATTGGAAGTCCAGGCCTTATGGGGTCGATAAAAGGCTCCATTTCCAACTGAAATTATTTCAAAGTAAAGTCAAATAAATTAAAATTTGCAGTTAAATGTCCTTACCAATTGGCAAAAAATTAAGTAAAAAGCCCTGATGCAAAAAAAAAACCTACAAATTTTTAAACTACATATCTGGGAATTCTACTTTATTTTCTGAGAATTTTCCAACTGTGCATCCAATAATAAAGACATGGGGTATATTAACCTATCTGCATGTCTGGTTTTATATGTATCTTTTGCTTGTTAGTTAGCAAAAGACAAGTGGATCTGATGCTTGAGGTCTGCAGTAGTCGCAGAAATTAAGAAATGTAGCTGTTGTGTTGTAGGAGACCTGCAAGACTGTCACCTCTTTGGTCAGACCAGATGATGTGGCATCTTTGTACCATGCATCAGCTGCAGCAGCTGCCCTTGGCAACTGTAAGGTAAAACAAAATTTGACTGTTTACGATAGTTCCTGTAGTTGTGAATTTCTTTAAAATTTCAAATGTTGAAAAGCCATCTGACAAAATAAAATTCAGGAATTGTAATGGGTCATAGGAAATAATGTTATAGGAAAAAAATAGTTTACAATTTTTTTTCAAATAAAAGTTTTAATACAGCTAAAGCAGACCAGGCAGATTGACTTAAAATGGCACTAAATAATGCTCCCCGTGGTCTCATTCCTGGTACCTGTATGTATCAGAGATGCCGTTTTCACGCGTGGGGAAGACAAAAGCAGATGGCAGGATCACCTTCTGTTATATTGGATGGTGATCGTATAAATTCTGCAACAATATCATTAATTAAAAACTATTGGTGATTACCGAAAGTCTTTTTACTTCTGTCTACTATATAGTGCTAAACTTAAAAATGTTCAATTGACTTTTTCATGACAGCAATATTGTTAGGATTGTTATGCAATATTATCTGTTTCAATAGAAAACCTAGTAGATAAATTAAAACCACAACACACATGAACTAGGTAGGATGTTGATTCTTAGAAAATTTCTCCAAATGGAGATTTTTTCTAGTAGTTTTATAGATGCAATAATTGTAAATATATACAGTCTCAAATTCGTTGTGCAGGTAAATATTTTGATGGTTTTTACATACCTTAGTTTTCACAAATTAAGAGTTCAGCAATACGTAGAATTTTCAATCGGTCACATCAAAGAAATTGATCTCTTAAAAAGATTTAATAAGCCATTCACAACTATGGGCTTTATGTGATGTATAATATCAAATTATATGATGTTTTTTAAGCTTGAGCAAATTTCGCAACAAAATCTAAACAAAAAAATTCTCTAAAAATAAGATCAAATGTGTGCTGCAAACTGCTGTGGTGATACTCTGACACATTGTAGATATTTTGTCCTCCCCGTGGTCTCATTCCTGGTACCTGTATGTATCAGAGATGCCGTTTTCACGCTTGGGGAAGATAAAAGCAGATGGCAGGATCACCTTCTGTTATATTGGATGGTGATCGTATAAATTCTGCGACAAACCTGAAAAAATGTTCCTGAAATTCTGATTAGTGTAGGCTTTCTAAAATCGGTTCATTTTGAGTTGATTTTTTTTCATTTAGTTCAGAACAGCTTTTTGTTTTGAGTGATGATTTTGATAATAATGAAATATAAAAACTTGGGATTTGGTGTGGGTTTTTTTCGTTATCAATGTTTTATAGAAAATGTTGATACCAATTTTCATATTAATTTCAATTTGTGAAAATGTTTTCAATTTGCAAATATATTTTCAATTTGTGAACTGCGAAATTCAGTATTTAATTTGTAAATATTTTGCCCTCCCCGTGGTCTCATTCCTGGTACCTGTATGTATCAGAGATGCCGTTTTCACGCGTGGGGAAGATAAAAGCAGATGGCAGGATCACCTTCTGTTATATTGGATGGTGATCGTATAAATTCTGCGACAAACCTGAAAAAATGTTCCTGAAATTCTGATTAGTGTAGGCTTTCTAAAATCGGTTCATTTTGAGTTGATTTTTTTTCATTTAGTTCAGAACAGCTTTTTGTTTTGAGTGATGATTTTGATAATAATGAAATATAAAAACTTGGGATTTGGTGTGGGTTTTTTTCGTTATCAATGTTTTATAGAAAATGTTGATACCAATTTTCATATTAATTTCAATTTGTGAAAATGTTTTCAATTTGCAAATATATTTTCAATTTGTGAACTGCGAAATTCAGTATTTAATTTGTAAATATTTTGCCCTCCCCGTGGTCTCATTCCTGGTACCTGTATGTATCAGAGATGCCGTTTTCACGCGTGGGGAAGATAAAAGCAGATGGCAGGATCACCTTCTGTTATATTGGATGGTGATCGTATAAGTTCTGTGACAAACCTGAAAAAATTTTCCCAGATTCTGATTAAAAATCAGTTCATTTTGGGTTGATTTTTTTCACATTTAGTTCAGAACAGCTTTTTGTTTTGAGTGATGATTTAAATATTAATGAAATATAAAAACTTGGGATTTGGTGGGTTGATTTTTTTTTGTTATCAATGTTTTATAGAAAATTTTGATGCCAATTTTCAAAGCCAACACAGTGATTTGTTGAATATTATTTTGACTTCGATTAAAAAAATGTATTTTCAATTTGTGAATGTTTTCAATAAATTTGCAAATATATTTTCAATTTGCGAACTGCGAAAGTCAGTATTTGGTTGTATATATTTTGCTCTCCCGTGGTCTCATTCCTGGTACCTGTATGTATCAGAGATGCCGTTTTCACGCGTGGGGAAGATAAAAGCAGATGGCAGGATCACCTTCTGTTATATTGGATGATGATCGTATAAATTCTGCGACAAAATTTATGGTTTAGTTTTCAATAGACAGTTAATAGATAAAACGTTCTTTGAACAAAGTTGTTAAAACTGGCAGATTATTTCTACAATGTTGAAAAAACATAACTCGGGGTGATTCAAATTATCATTTTTTTACTCAATTGATTTTTATACCTTACACAAATTTCTTAAATTTTGAAAAAAAAAAATCATCATTTTTTACTTTGAACAAAAAATGAAATTTTCTCTATCAGAAAAATGTAAAAATATCAGCTTGTTATGGATATAAAATATTTATTGGTAACCAACTATATTTCTCTCCTCAATAAGATGTTGCCTTTTATATATGGAGTCTGTATCAAATTATTCCTACAAAAAGTATTGATAATCAAGCCTAGGTTTACCTCAGGTTTTCTGTATCACGTTATGTTTGATTAATGCCATTCAAATGACAGCCCCATAACTTTGCTGTATTACCTCCCGATGGTGAATACAGTTATACACATGGGGGATATCAAGAACAGGTTGTGCGAGGGTCTGTGACCATCCCCATGGATACAGGCTGTAAATATGATCTGTTACATGTCTGGATAAATTTCAAGTTAACTTTAAAATGTTTCTGAATCTCTACAGTAGGTGTTAAATTTAGATATTTTCATAGTATAGTTCTGATAATTCTAACCTGTTTTCTTCCTGTTTAGACGTGAAGAGTACACTTTCATAAAGTACTTAAATAGGTATTAAATCCACAATTAAACCATTTTCAAAATTCTAGTAGAGTACCGTATTTGACCTTATAAGGGCGCAGGGCGCGGGTAAATGACAGTGGGGGCGCCCTTATTAAGATTAGTTATTCTGAAGTTTTATGAAACAGACTATACCTTATAGCAGAATACCCAAGGTTGTGGAAACGGTAAAATATTCAGTCATAAAAATATTCCAGATGAAGATATCTATTCATTATCATATATTAAGCTTAAACATCACTTGAATACTCCTGTAAACTTGTAAACCATGCCAGCTGATCTTTAGACCAGAGAACGTGTGTTCCACCATTTATGTTCAAATGGAACTCTTTTGTGTTCTATTTATAGAAACAGGTGATTTCCCAGATCATATCAGACATCGTTTTCTTTGACCTAATAATTGATTTACAATGTCTTTTACTAGCTTTCTGTTCTGAACAAAAGTTATTTATCAACAAGAATGAAGTCTTTACTTTATCTTCAAATAAAGATGGTAAGTTATTATTTGTATGTGTGTTTAGTTTTGGGTGCTGAGAACTTTGCACTGACATGTCATATGTAGCCTGTAGGAATACACAAAATGTGGCGAAAACATGTGTTCCAGTTACTTAATTTGCTGAAGAAAATTGAACACATAAGTAGTAAAATATTTCACATGAATTATTACTTTTTAACACCATTTTGACACTCAGTCATAGATTTATTTCCTTGAAATAAGGTAGGGGCGCCCTTATTAGGGTAGGCGCCCTTATTAGGTCAAATACGGTAAGTTATATTTTCAAAGTAGATTTTGGTAGTTTTCATCAGGTGGCTATATAATGGAAGTAGCAAATCTGCTCTGAATGCAGGACATTGCTTCTGGATTTCAAAAATCAGGCTAGCAAAAATAATGCAGGGATACTGAATTGTGAAATCTACTAGCACATAGGAATAGCAATCTAGATAAATAAATTAAGTGTCAAACCGATAAATAAATTGTCAAACCAGCACGTCAGAACAAAAATTTCAGCATCACTGATCAATGGGAAAGTTTGGGTTCACAAGTACTTGTCCAGCAGTGAAACATCGTGGTTCATTTAAACTGAGTTTGTAGTATCTTAAAGTACTTAAATGAAAAGGCAGAAATTACAAAAAGATTTGCATTTGTGAATGTTGCAAGTAGTCACCAATCTTACAGGTAATTTGCCTCACAGACCAAATCTACTGGCCGGGCCAATGGACCTTACATTTTTCTCTTATCCTACAAGCTTGGACAAACTCTGCTAGATGACAGCCCCATAACTTTGCTGTATCACCTCTAGATGGTGAATACAGTTATACACATGGGGGATATAAAGTACAGGTTGTGCCAGGGTCTGTGACCATCTCCATGGATACAGGCCAGGCTGTGAATATTACCTGTTACATTGTCTGTTCAGGTACAATGTACTTCCCATTCCAATAAAATTATTTTAACAAATTTTTTAAGATAATTTTCTGGGTGTATATTACACCTGCTTGGGGCTTTGAGAAGACTCTTAAGAGTATGTTTTTGACTCCCAAAGAATATTTGTCCCTTGGGATTGAAGGGACAGGCATCTATTTGACAATATTTGACTTTTGTAATCTCTGAGAAATATTTATTTGACATGGCTAAAAAGTCGATCGACTGGATGGATGCTGCTGTTGTATGACATCATTTCTTCTGCCAAAACCAAAAATGCTAACATTTCTTTGTTGTGTTAATAAATGTAGTGATGTTAATTGGTATCTAGTTCTGATGTTAACATTTCTTTGTTGTGTTAATATTAGGTGCCAGCGACTGGGGCAGAGGTCCTCCTTGGAGAAGCCATCAGGGACACAGCTCCTGTTGTAGACATTTTCCAAGCCTTTTTTGCCCTCAAAAACATGGGGCTTAAAGGTATGTTGTCGATTTGTTATTGATTACCTTGAAATGTGTCGAATGAGGTCATCTTTCAAAATGAGTCTTTAATGTGGTAGATTGTCCTTTAAGTTTTGGACTTTACAAATTCTTTGACATATAGGTGTGCTTTGGTGTTAATTTTAGCTGTGATGAGAACTATTTTGTAGCAAATTTTGCAAACATACCCAATGTTGACACCTAGGCTATCTGACCTCGTGTCAGATTCGGCCCGGCTCTGTCTGTGTGGCGTACGGGAGCTGAATGTCCCTCCGGGGACTTGAGGTATATTCCCATTCCACCACATTGGAGAGAAACTCTGTCCCCCTACTGATAGCCCACCGGCATTAGTAGGGTGTGGACGGGGCCCTGTATATTCCATCAACTTCCTGTAGTCACTATGTGACAATGGCAGGCTAGACAGACCATGCAGGGTATACTATTGTGATTACTGTAATCATCTGCTCTTGTCTATAGAAATAAAGTTAATATTTCTCTGAAATTGTGACTTGACTTCTGATATTGCTAAAAATGGAGGGTCAACTGGATTCACTGGTTATTATATGATCAGCTTTCCTCCTGATGAGAGTCTTAGGTTAATATATGGCACTCTTTATCAGCCCTGGGATTACACATAATGACTACAGAAGTAGAAACCTTGGTATAAATGTTCATATAATCCACACCAAGTGTCATATGGTATGTATTAACCTATGTGGAGGACATTTTGATTTCAACTTTGGTTTTTACAGACCAGTTGTATTAACTGATGGTGCATATCCTGTTTTGTATTTTGCAGTTGACAATGCCAAGGTTGGCACAGCTTTAGCAGAAGCTGTTAAAAAAGATGATACTCCTTTAAGGTAAAAATAACATTGATTTGATTGGTCTCCAGCAAAACAAAGCCCATCTCATGATATTGACAATAAATGTTTTGACACCTAAATGTTACAAAAACAATTAGTGTATGCTCGGTGTAGTCTTCTCATAAATACAGTGTATTTGATTATGTTATACAATTTTCACGTAACTCTTCTGTAATTAAAGGTTAACATCTAAGTCGCCCCTATATCATTGTGAAGAATATATAAGTACTGTACTCTACCGATTTCCAGCAATTCAGACTGCAGAAAGACAAAATTTGCAAGATTTCCATTGTGAAGCGTAATAACTGAAATAAAACTAGCTATAAAGTTTTACATCACATGTGCAGACATTTCAACGCTCTTTTAAGGTGTAGAATCCCTAAGATTTGCATGTGAATAATTGCTTTTAAGATAAAAGCTTGTAAAAAAATCATGTCAAACTTTTTTTGTTTTGCAGTTATGGGTATGCATTTTTAGTAGCAGCCGAGCTACCAGCTGAAAATAAGATGTTTGACAGTATCGAAGATATTGTTGCACAAGCTGATGAAGTAGATGATAAATACTTACAGGTTAGTGAGACACAGCATCACGTAATATCAAAAAAATTATACCTGTCACCAAAGTTATATCCACCAGACTCAGCCCAACTTTTTCAATTCCTTTGCTCAATAAATCATTCAAATTCTGAAGTGTTCTATTCAGAAATCTATTTTGGTTATAATGTGCTTGTGTAAGTTTTTTTCCAAATTATGATGAAAATTAAAAAAAAAACTTAAAGTGAAATCATTTAGGCCGATGTTGACATCTGGGCTATCTGACCTTGTGTCAGATTCGGCCCGGCTCTGTCTGTGTGGCGTACGGGAGCTGAATGTCCCTCCGGGGGACTTGAGGTATATTCCCATTCCACCACATCGGAGAGAAACTCGGTCCCCCTACTGATCGCCCACCGGCATTAGTAGGGTGTGGACGGGGCCCTTGTATATTCCATCAACTTCCTGTAGTCACTATGTGACAATGGCAGGCTAGACAGACCATGCAGGGTACATTTATCAAACAAGATTTTCTAATTTGATACATGATAACTGGAATCTGATAATGAATCGACAAATGATGGTTTCATTGTTTACAATCTTTGTTTCAGTTTGAAGGAGGACTGTATGTGACATCCTTGATCATAGACGGAGCTTATAAATTAGCCGCGAAGGCAAAGAAAGCACCAACTCTATCAGCCGTGAGTCTTGTTATAACCCCTCTCTCCCCCCCCCCCCCAACTTATTGTAACTGTATGGGGGTATATTGTAAAAAAACTCCATGTATTTGTATGTGAGTGTGCTCACCTCTATCATTCCATCTATATATGGAAAGCTTTCGTACAATTACCCCTGGGGACAAATTTATAAAAGTCCTATTTATAAGTTGCTGTGCATTTTATATCGTACATACTAGGAATGAGGGAAAGTTGATATTTAAGATATCTCGTGAACCACGCGACAATATAAGTTCATGTTCACACCAAGTTCTACACCTGATTAGATTTTGATGATAATCACTCAAGGTTAAAGGTTAAGTCAGACTTGACCACTTTAAAGTGAATCGGGGGTTTGGGTATATGCAGGTATTGTAGTGTTATAAATCATCTGGCTCTGAAATCTGACATGTCTGTAGATATTGTAAATCTGTTTCATAACGAAATGAGGAAAGAAATTGAGTTATTGAGGTGATTGTCTAAATAATTATGTTCCAATGTTGACATCTGGGCTATCTGACCTCGTGTCGGATTCGGCCCGGCTCTGTCTGTGTGGCGTACGGGAGCTGAATGTCCCTCCGGGGACTTGAGGTATATTCCCATTCCACCACATTGGAGAGAAACTCTGTCCCCCTACTGATAGCCCACCGGCATTGGTAGGGTGTGGACGGGGCCCTGTATATTCCATCAACTTCCTGTAGTCACTATGTGACAATGGCAGGCTAGACAGACCATGCAGGGCATATATTCGGATAAACAAAATATAGACTGACTACAACCAATTTTCTGTAAAGATGATGATTTGTGAAGAAATATTTTGTGACCCACCATGTCTCGTTATTTTTCCATGTATTCTGTAGGATAAACATTAGAATGATACAGCTTGAAATGAATTGTGTTTAAGAAAAAATTTCCTTAATTTCAGGATAAAGTGATGAAATTTTCCAATTATTTCCTGAGCCGTAAGCATGTGCACCAGTTGAGAGCTGCCTGTCAATTCATCTCTGTTAGCAAGACCCTTACCGAAAACAAGGTATGTAGAGAAAACAGTACTGCTTATAATATACAGATAGACCTTCATAATCTGTCTGTAAAAATTGCTCTGTAGAAGGTTCCAAAAGTATTATGGAAAACAAATGTTATGCAAGAAGAAAGTGTATTAAACATTACAAAGTTGTAATAAACTGTTGGTATGAACACTGGTTTCTTAATCCACTGTTTAACATAATCATGGATTTATTATAATCCTGATAAATAGATAAAACCTATTTGCACCTGATGGCGATCATCAGCACTTCAGTCTGTTTGTGACTGGATTGTTCGTTGTCGGGTGCTAGATAAAAGTGTTGCTTTCCACCCGACCATCTTCCGCCCAGTGAGAGCGCCGGACTAAGAGCGACAAATATTTTATCATTTCCTTATACAACATTTCATTCATCTGTAGAACATTTGATACTTTACATCAAATTTAAGTCACTCGTTGTAAGTTAATCCATGAGTAATGGAGTTGTTCTAAAGTGAAATATCAGTTTGGTATAAGTGTGCACCAGTGAGATAAGGAAGAAAGCGGATTAAAAATAGTGAAGATCCATCATGTTGGTTAAAGCAATGTGAAGCAAAGAATAATTTGTTATAAGTGTAAAACAGAATGAGTGTGTGAATAAAAATTCTTTTTCTTTGTTAAATGTGTTCTGTACAATTAAAAAATGTTCAAAAATATTTCTATAGGAATTTATATCTGCAGACATTTTCTAGATTTTGATTGTCCTCTTTACAACAAATAATAAAGAATGAGTATTATTTTCAATAATTTCAGTACCACATTCCTGTTGCCGTAACTCTAGCAAGTCCTGTTGCTGTCAGTCAGTCATCCTCTGTAGTGCAGGTAAGTGGTCTTAAATTGGCAATTATTGGCTACGAATAGCATTGCACCTGGTGACGGTCATACACATTTTGGTTTCCTTGTGACTGGATTGTTCGTTGTCAGGTGCTAGATAAAAGTGTTGCTTTCCACCCGACCATCTTCCGCCCAGTGAGAGCGCCGGACTAAGAGCGACAAACAGTTTTCATACATATATAAAGTTGATCAAATTGTTCTCTCTGAGAGTAACAATATGTTTAAAACTTGTTACAAATTTCAGATGAATGTCTCAAAATCAACATCTTCAACATTAATTTAAAAATTTAAAAAAATTAAGAAAGAAGACATTTGAATATTTAACAAAGTAATGATATTAGTTAAGCATTGATGTCATTTTTTTTAGTTTCATCAGGGTATGAAACAAATTTTGTTTGCAAACTGTATCAATCCGCGTAGCGGATTCTTACAGAAGTTTGCAAACAAAATATATTTCATACCCCGATGAAACTAAAAAATAATTGACAGCAACGCTTATAATTTATTTTTGAAAATGATTTTCTAATTTAAAACATGTTTTATGTACAATTTTACTGATTTTATATGGGATTCTTTTTCTCAAATCAATACGCAACATCAATTGTCGTATTATGACGTCGCATTTTTCGCGCCATTCTTGGAATTTCTTTCATAGAAGAATGAAAAGAATTTTTTGACCAATCACATTTGAGTATTTACCATGAAAACAAAGAAAAATTAATTATTAGTAGTTAAAGGCATCAGATTTGTGATATTTCCTCACCAATACATTGTCTGTTTTTATTGAGTAACTATATGATTTTCAATCCAAAAACATAACAAAACTTTCTTTTACCTTAAACATTACACAAAGCGATTTTTTGTATGTTGAAAAATGTTAAGTAATTATTATTGGTACGATGATAATGAGTTGGAGGAAACTAATTGTCAATGTCTCCTTAATTAACGGTTATGACAGCGAGTCCTCTCTAAGAGGGAAGAAGTGTTAGTTGAACTGGCTCTCGTAATTATATGTAAATTTGGCCATACTAGAACTTTGGATTATCTTTAAAAAAGTATTGATAATTGTCTTAATTAAAGTGAAATATCACAAAATAAGAATTTGCATCTGATGGCGATCATCAGCACTTCAGTCTGTTTGTGACTGAATTGTTCGTTGTCGGGTGCTAGATAAAAGTGTTGCTTTCCACCCGACCATCTTCCGCCCAGTGAGAGCGCCGGACTAAGAGCGACAAACAATCGGTTTTCATTCATAAAGGTTATCAAATTTTTCTCCCTGGGAGTAATAAGATGTTTAAAACTTGGTATGATTTTCAGATAAATGTCTCTAAATCAACATTTTTAGCCCACCATCATCAGATGGTGGGCTATTCAAATCGCCCTGCGTCCGTGGTCCGTCGTCCGTCCGTCCGTCCGTCCCTCCGTCCGTCCGTCCGTCCCTCCGTCCCTCCGTCCGTAAACAATTCTTGTTATCGCTATTTCTCAGAAAGTACTGGAGGGATCTTTCTCAAATTTCATATTTAGGTTCCCCTTGGTGCCTAGTTATGCATATTGCATTTTGAGACCAATCTGAAAACAACATGGCCGACAGGCAGCCATCTTGGATTTTGACAATTGAAGTTTGTTATCGCTATTTCTCAGAAACTAATGAGGGGATCTTTCTGAAATTTCATATGTAGGTTCCCCTTGGTGCCTAGTTATGCATATTGCATTTTGAGACCAATCTGAAAACAACATGGCCGACAGGCAGCCATCTTGGATTTTGACAAATGAAGTTTGTTATCGCTATTTTTCAGAAACTAATAAGGGGATCTTTCTGAAATTTCATATGTAGGTCCCCCTCAGTGCCTAGTTATGCATATTGTATTTTGAGACTAATCGGAAAACAACATGGCCGACAGGCAGCCATCTTGGATTTTGACAATTGAAGTTTGTTATCGCTATTTCTGAGAAAGCACTGAAGGGATCTTTCTGAAATTTCATATAAAGGTTCCTCTTGGTCCCTAGTTATGCATATTGCATTTTGAGACCAATTGGAAAACAACATGGCCGACAGGCAGCCATCTTGGATTTTGACAATTGAAGTTTGTTATCGCTATTTCTCAGAAACTAATGAAGGGATCTTTCTGAAATTTCATATGTAGGTTCCTCTCAGTGACTAGTTATGCACATTGAATTTTGAGACTAATCGGAAAACAACATGGCCGACAGGCAGCCATCTTGGATTTTGACAATTGAAGTTTGTTATCGCTATTTATCAGAAATTGCTGAAAGGATCTTTCTGAATTTCATTTGTAGGTTGCCCTCTGTGTCTAGTTATGCATATTGGATTTTGAGACCAGTCAGAAAACAACCTGGCTGACAGGCAGCCATCTTGTATTTTGAAAATTGAAGTTTGTTATCGCTATTTCTGAGAAAGCACTGAAGGGATCTTTCTGAAATTTCATATAAAGGTTCCTCTTGGTCCCTAGTTATGCATATTGCATTTTGAGACCAATTGGAAAACAACATGGCCGACAGGCAGCCATCTTGGATTTTGACAATTGAAGTTTGTTATCGCTATTTCTCAGAAACTAATGAAGGGATCTTTCTGAAATTTCATATGTAGGTTCCTCTCAGTGACTAGTTATGCACATTGAATTTTGAGACTAATCGGAAAACAACATGGCCGACAGGCAGCCATCTTGGATTTTGACAATTGAAGTTTGTTATCGCTATTTCTCAGAAACTTATGAAGGGATCTTTCTGAAATTTCATATAAAGGTTCCTCTTGGTGCCTCGTTATGCATATTGCATTTTGAGACCAATTGGAAAACAACATGGCCAACAGGCAGCCATCTTGGATTTTGACAATTGAAGTTTGTTATAGCTATTTCTCAGAAACTTATGAAGGGATCTTTCTGAAATTTCATATGTAGGTTTCCCTCGGTACCTAGTTATGCATATTGCATTTTGAAACTAATCTGAAAACAACATGGCCGACAGGCAGCCATCTTGGATTTTGACAATTGAAGTTTGTTATAGCTATTTCTCAGAAACTTATGAAGGGATCTTTCTGAAATTTCAATTGTAGCTTTGCCTCGGCGCCTAGTTATGCATATTGCATTTTGAGACTATTCGGAAAACAACATGGCCGACAGGCAGTCATCTTGGATTTTGACAATTGAAGTTTGTTATCGCTATTTCTCAGAAAGTACTGAAGGGATCTTTCTCAAATTTCATATGTAGGTTTCCCTCAGTGCGTAGTTATGCATATTGCATTTTGAGACCAATCGAAAAACAACATGGCCGACAGGCAGCCATCTTGGATTTTGACAATTGAAGATTGTTATCGCTATTTATCAGAAATTGCTGAAAGGATCTTTCTGAATTTCATTTGTAGGTTGCCCTCTGTGTCTAGTTATGCATATTGGATTTTGAGACCAGTCAGAAAACAACCTGGCTGACAGGCAGCCATCTTGTATTTTGAAAATTGAAGTTTGTTATCGCTATTGTACAGAAGGTACTGAAGGGATTTTTCTGAAATTTCATATGTAGGTTCCCCTTGGTCCCTGGTATTGCATTTTGGGACCAATCGGAAAACAACATGGCCAACAGACAGCCATTATTGCTAAATCTTAAATTTTATATATAGGTTGCCCTTGTTTGAAAAGTACTAGAGGGCTGTTTCTGAATTTACACAGATTAGTAAGACTTAGAGGAAGGGAAAAGTAGAGAAAAGATCAATCTGACATGGAACCTATAAAGATCATTCAATGGTGGGCGCCAAGATCCCTCTGGGATCTCTTGTTTGAAAATGTCATTAAATTATTTTGCAAAAAAAAATGTTAATGGTAGTTAGATTCATTGTCTATGGTATTTCCTAACAAAAAACAATGTCTGCTTTTATTAGCCCACCATCATCAGATGGTGGGCTATTCAAATCGCCCTGCGTCCGTGGTCCGTCGTCCGTCCGTCCCTCCGTCCGTCCCTCCGTCCGTCCGTCCGTCCCTCCGTCCGTAAACAATTCTTGTTATCGCTATTTCTCAGAAAGTACTGAAGGGATCTTTCTCAAATTTCATATGTAGGTTCCCCTTGGTGCCTAGTTATGCATATTGCATTTTGAGACCAATCTGAAAACAACATGGCCGACAGGCAGCCATCTTGGATTTTGACAATTGAAGTTTGTTATCGCTATTTCTGAGAAAGTACTGAAGGTATCTTTCTCAAATTTCATATGAAGGCTCCCCTTGGTGCTTAGTTATGCATATTGCATTTTGAGACCAATCGGAAAACAACATGGCCGACAGGCAGCCATCTTGGATTTTGACAATTGAAGTTTGTTATCGCTATTTCTGAGAAAGTACTGAAGGGATCTTTCTCAAATTTCATATGTAGGTTTCCCTTGGTGCCTAGTTGTGCATGTTGCATTTTGAGACCAATCGGAAAACAACATGGCCGACAGGCAGCCATCTTGGATTTTGACAATTGAAGTTTGTTATCGCTATTTCTGAGAAAGTACTGAAGGGATCTTTCTCAAATTTCATATGTAGATTCCCCTTGGTGCCTAGTTATGCATGTTGCATTTTGAGACCAATCGGAAAACAACATGGCCGACAGGCAGCCATCTTGGATTTTGATAATTGAAGTTTGTTATCACTATTTCTGAGAAAGTACTGAAGGGATCTTTCTCAAATTTCATATGTAGGTTTCCCTTGGTGCCTAGTTATGCATATTGCATTTTGAGACCAATCGGAAAACAACATGGCCGACAGGCAGCCATCTTGGATTTTGACAATTGAAGTTTGTTATCGCTATTTCTGAGAAAGTACTGGAGGGATCTTTCTCAAATTTCATATGTAGATTCCCCTTGGTGCCTAGTTATGCATATTGCATTTTGAGACCAATCGGAAAATAACATGGCCGACAGGCAGCCATCTTGGATTTTGACAATTGAAGTTTGTTATCGCTATTTCTGAGAAAGTACTGGAGGGATCTTTCTCAAATTTCATATGTAGATTCCCCTTGGTGCCTAGTTATGCATATTGCATTTTGAGACCAATCGGAAAATAACATGGCCGACAGGCAGCCATCTTGAATTTTGACAATTGAAGTTTGTTATCGCTATTTCTGAGAAAGTACTGAAGGGATCTTTCTCAAATTTCATATGTAGGTTCCCCTTTGTGCTTAGTTATGCATATTGCATTTTGAGACCTATCGGAAAACAACATGGCCAACAGGCAGCCATCTTGGATTTTGACAATTGAAGTTTGTTATCGCTATTTCTGAGAAAGTACTGAAGGGATCTTTCTCAAACATTTTTGCAAGTTCTCCTTGGTCTGTAGTTCTGCATATTGCATCTAATTCTTGGGACCAATAGGAAAACAACATGGCCGACAGGCAGCCATCTTTGATTTTGACAATTGAAGTTTGTTATCGCTATTTATCAGAAATTGCTGAAGGGATCTTTGTGAAATTTCATTTGTAGGTTGCCCTCTGTGCCTAGTTATGCATATTGGATTTTGAGACCAGTCAGAAAACAACCTGCCCGACAGGCAGCCATCTTGTATTTTGACAATTGAAGTTTGTTATCGCTATTTTACAGAAGGTAATGAAGGGATCTTTCTCAAATTTCATATGTAGGTTCCCCTTGGTCCCTGGTGTTGCATTTTGGGACCAATCCGAAAACAACAGACAGCCATTATCGCTAAATCTTAAATTTTATATATAGGTTCCCCTTGTTTGAAAAGTACTAGAGGGCTGTTTCTGAATTTACACAGATTAGTAAGACTTAGAGGAAGGGAAAAGTAGAGAAAAGATCAATCTGACATGGAACCTATGAAGATCATTCAATGGTGGGCGCCAAGATCCCTCTGGGATCTCTTGTTGATTTATAAGTCTAAATACATACGAAACTTTCTATTACCTCAAATAATACACAATGTGATTTTTGTATGTTGAAAATTAAGTAATTATTGTTGGTATGATAATGAGTTGGTAGAAATTTGGCCATACTTGGAACTTGGATTTATCTTAAAAAATTCATTTATAATTGTCTCAATTAAAGTGAAATATCACAAATTAAGAATTTGCATCTGATGGCGATCATCAGCACTTCAGTTTGTTTGTGACTGGATTGTTCGCTATCGGGTGCTAGATAAAAGTGTTGCTTTCCACCCGACCATCTTCCGCCCAGTGAGAGCGCCGGACTAAGAGCGACAAACATCTATCTTCTTTCTTAAGTAAAAATGTATTGTAAAATTATGAATAATGATAGTAAACTGATGACAATGTTCAAATTTAAAGATATCATTTAATTTCCTTTTAGTAAAAACATGAAATTAATTAAACAGTGTACCAGGAAACTTTCTGTAATCTTGTGAGCTCAAAATCCATAGAAAAATAATGAAATTTTTGTATTGGTTGACAGGTGCGAGTTACCAACCTGATGGGCAATTCCCTTGGCGATTTGACTGTTACTGCTGATAGTGCCCGTCACATTGGAGATGAAGCAATTGTGCTCAGCAAGAAGCCCTTCACTGCCAGTAAAACTGATAGGTGTGTGGTCCTATTTAGTCAAGTTTTCATATGAAAAGTAACCAACATTATCATGTTATATGATAGTAATCGCAAATTCCAAAATTTGGAAGTGCTTTATTTTTTAACTGAAAATACAATTTAAATTGTAATTAATACCAATGTTGACATCTGGGCTATCTGACCTCGTGTCAGATTTGGCCCGGCTCTGTCTGTGTGGCGTACGGGAGCTGAATGTCCCTCCGGGGACTTGAGGTATATTCCCATTCCACCACATTGGAGAGAAACTCTGTCCCCCTACTGATTGCCCACCGGCATTAGTAGGGTGTGGACGGGGCCCTGTATATTCCATCAACTTCCTGTAGTCACTATGTGACAATGGCAGGCTAGACAGACCATGCAGGGCACATTTTCGATACAAGTTTTTTTTGTGACAATTTGTTATAAAAATTATATCTCTTTGTGATAAAGAAATATTATGCATCTTTAGATTTTAAACAAGTTTAATGTTATCACATATTTTAAGTGATATTTTAATACATAGCATTAGAATGAGCTGGCAATTAGGTATTCTAAGTTCCACCTAGACTTGTAAGATAATAGTGAACTGCTATTATAGATTCTGTCACCAATGTATGAACGACCCCTTTCTCCTTCATGGCATTGTGTTGATGTCTGGAATATCCCAAAGTTTTGATTTAAGCATTTATCAGAAGCTACAAATGAGAACAACAGTATGGCCATGATTTTATTTACTGCAGACCTCTCTTTTGAGATTGCACGTTGCATTTTATTTTTCGGTTTGAAAAATGATGTTGGTCAACAAAATCTTACTTCAGTTCCCTGTATGAGCTGAACTTTATGCAGACAAAACCAGCTAGGGGATTCTACAAGTTGACCATCAGTGTTGTTCCAAAGAAAGCAGACAGCCGACTTATTGGTACAACTGGAGCAGAGGTTAGTGGAATTGATACCAACTATTGTCTTCAGTTTAAATCTCGAGTGTTGACATTGGAAGTTTTGGGGAAAATTGAGTTTTGTATTGATTGTATCTTTGATAGCTCAGGGTTAATTCATAAATCAAGTGTATTGCAATATATTTCTTACCAAATGTTTACTTAAGGCGTTTCTTTGAAACATTGCAGATATTTCATTCAAGTCTCTTAAAATTTCATCAAAGTATTGGAATAATTGCTATGCCCTTATCAAGTGTGATAATCCAATGTTGACACCTGGGCTATCTGACCTCGTGTCAGATTTGGCCCGGCTCTGTCTGTGTGGCGTACGGGAGCTGAATGTCCCTCCGGGGGACTTGAGGTATATTCCCATTCCACCACATTGGAGAGAAACTCGGTCCCCCTACTGATAGCCCACCGGCATTAGTAGGGTGTGGACGGGGCCCTGTATATTCCATCAACTTCCTGTAGTCACTATGTGACAATGGCAGGCTAGACAGACCATGCAGGGCACAAAATGGTTACATCTTTATCAGAATGTTAGTTCCTTTTTAGAAATCTTTTGTGGCCATATATTGTCAAGTCTGGTCATATCTGATGCTGTTTTGTTTTTCCATCAAGGTTGAGGTGAAGGTCACCACACAAGTGTCTGTTGAAAATGTCGATGTGGGCGTGGCCGACAAGGATCAGACAACTGCTGCTAGAACTACAAAGTAAGTCTCCAGGCAGATGTTGGCAATATATATATATTTATCAGCTGTTGTCAGTTCAGTTTAGTAAATAATGATAAGAATTCATTGAGTTACACTTTGAGAAATATGATAATGTATTTGTCTGTGTTCCTTGTCTGTAATCTTTCATATTTCCTATGAATCGACACATGTGATTCTGTTCTAAACTTAATCTTCTATCTTATTTAAAAAAAATTCTATGTGTAAGATTTTCTTCTTTGTCTGATGTTTTGTGCTAAATCTGTTTTATGTGCTGTTGTGTGCTTAATCTGTTTTTTATGTGTTCTGTTTTGTGCTGAATCTGAATTTCTTTACTAACCCACAACTTTCTCAGGTCTCCAAGAAAGGAACAGTAAGCATATTTTGAAATGAAATATGGCCATACAAATTTTGATATCTACTAAACTATACAAGTTAAAATTAAGGGCTTTTATGGGTAGGGTAATAATTTACTTGTATATGAACAGGAAGATATTTTAAATTCCCTGCTTTTTGATATCCCATTCAGCCTCAATACCCCAAAACATAATTGTTGTAACATTTTCATCTTTGAAACCTTTATATAAATTTTCTCTTATTAAGCCTGGAATATGATGAATTTGGGAGAAATCAGACTGGTTACTATGTAAACTATGTCTATAATGCTTGTTTTCTTTGCCAATTTTAAACCAGAATTAAAACATGGTGACTGTTTTTTTTCTGATATACAAGATGTACCTGTTCTAACCCTAAAACTTCAAAATTTCGAAGACATCTCCTACCCCTCTCCCCCATGCAATGTCCACCTAATTGTTACTAACGACAAAGAAAGACCACAGTCCAGTAGTTCCTTTTCACATTTAAATGTTGGCGGATCTCCTTTCCCACAACATGCTTTTAATATTTTTCTTCTTTACTTTTGTTGGTTTCTTTTTCTCTCTCTCTCAAGAAACATTTCAGAGTTTTTCCTGTGAAAGGATCCCACGGAAGCACTTCATATTACTGGCGATAGGTGGGCTCGAAATTTAAAATATAGGAATTGTATGCCAAAGGAAAATTGTAAGAATGAGTTATGTCACAGGAGATTTACTTACATTTATGTTTCTGGAACAGCCCTGATGCACTATTTTTTCATCTCTATGTTATTTGTACTATATGAGAAAATGTGTTGAAGCATTTGTGTATAATTTGAAATTTGTGAGCAATGGATGGTCAGGGGGAAAGCCTAGAAATGTCTAGTGAAAATGTCTAGTGAAATTAAATTTGCTGATTAAATAATGTACTTTCATTATATTATGATATTTATATGAATTGAAACCATCAACTTTCTTGTATTCATACCAATTTGATGGTAAAAGAAAAATCCAGTAGCTCAGATTTAGACTTTAACCAGAAACATCAAAGCTTCAAATTTCTGGTAAATAGATCTAATATTTCCTATTGATGTTTGATTGTTAAAGGATCCAGCACCCAAATAAAGCAGCTAATGCATTTGAGGCTGATTACCACCAGAAGATTGTGATGAAGTTCCAGCTGAAGGAGAAAGTGTCGGGCAAACCACTCTCGGCTCATCAGACTTTTGTCAAGATGACAAACCAGAAGACACAACAAGAGATCATTTTTGTGGCCGAGACTTCTGGAGACTCCTACAAATTTGATCTGGTAGGTGACAACGTAGACTGACATTGTTTAAAAATAGTCTTGATTTAGTTAAAGAAACTTCTTATTATCTTGACTAAAGAACTCTTCTGGTAGAAAAATTTAAAGAATGAATCTTTGTTGTTACTTATAATCCTGCTTTTAATGCGTTAGATTTAAAAAACAAAAAATGAAGATCTTATTCTGCAGACACAATTGTACATATGTAAATTCTCACTTTCATTCAATTATACTGCCTAGATAAATCATTATTCCACAAATAAGAGTGTTCTTACTGGCCTAAATCCCTGCTTGCCTTAAACAAACAATGTGGGTGAGAACATGAGGTGAGCCAGTGAGCCGATGATGGAAAATTAGATGGATGATTTTGAAAAGGCAATTAATCGGAAATTTCTGAAAGTGTTCATAAATCTTTGGCTTCACATATTTCACATATTTTTGTAATGTTACCGAACCAAAAAGTAGTTTATCTTATATTTAACTGAAATATTCATTTACAAGTGATTAAGGAAAGATATATTAACAACCATTAAATGCTTTGTGTTCAGTATTTAAAATATTGATAACAAAGGCTAGGGCTAATATACTTGAGATGTAAATACATTTTTTACAAAAGGGCAATTCTGTGCTGGATTTAAAAAAATGATTATAATTGATAATTGATCGATTTGGAGTTTCCAATTATCAATGCTGAGAGTGAAACTGATTCCCATCACTAGCGGAAACCGAAATGAGTCGATAGTAAAGAAGGCAGAAATGAAATATGTTTATTTGGCTGAATACTAGTAGATATTATCTTGTGGAATGTCGCATGTGAATTTATTGGAAAAGTTTTATCCTTCTCCCTAATTAACGTTTAACGTGGTTTTCAGGATGTTGGATCCAGTGCATCTGACTTCGGTCACCAGTCCGGTAAATACAGCATGGAGCTTATTGTTGGAGACGCTGTCATCGAGAACCCATTCTCTTGGACTATGGTATGTATTTAGCTGTGTGTAGGCCAGATGTTGGATGTATTTTTAATTTGATTCACACATTGCTCAGATGATATTGGAAAATGTCTTATTTTAGAACACATAATAAAAAAAGTTAATGATTTCAAAGTACTGGCATATTTACTATTTGGTTTGTGAAAAAGAACAGAAAAAATAAGGCGTTTCCTTGAAACATCGCAAATATGTCATTCTTAAGGCATGAATCGGGTGTACTTAAAGATATTTCCTACCCAATGTTGACATCTGGGCTATTTGACCTCGTGTCAGATTTGGCCCGGCTCTGTCTGTGTGGCGTACGGGAGCTGAATGTCCCTCCGGGGACTTGATGTATATTCCCATTCCACCACATTGGAGAGAAACTCCGTCCCCCTACTGATAGCCCACCGGCATTAGTAGGGTGTGGACGGGGCCCTGTATATTCCATCAACTTCCTGTAGTCACTATGTGACAATGGCAGGCTAGACAGACCATGCAGGGCACATTATACTAAAAAAAAAAATCATAATTGTGTTCAGGGAATTAGTATTTCCAAACATGCCAGTTAAATATTTATTATTGAATTGTTCATGGATATTCTAATAAAAATAAAGGCCCCCAGAGTTTGTATAGGAAGGCATCCCTTTGAAGCTTAGAAGGTAAAAGTGACCATGGTTATTCTCTGGAATTCTATTTGAACTATACATGATTAGGACCCCATTAAATAAAAACAGAATCCTGAAAATGTCCTTAAGTTCAATTTAATTAAAGGAAATGGTCAGAGAAAAAGCTAGTGTTTCTGGGATAAGACCTGAGTAAGTCTGAGTAATTTGGACCCTTTGTTTCTACATTGTGATTTGTTTGAACTATTACCTGGTAGCTTTCATTTATGAACATGGATCTGTTTTAGGCTGATGTTAACCTGGTCTTCCCTGAGGGAACAGTAGAAAAGAAGTCGAGTGAGAACCGCTATGCCAAGAAACCAGAAATCAAGGTATGATGAGCTAAATTCTCTTCAATTGATGGAAGAAATATGGAGGGAGCTTATATTGGCAAAGTCTGTTACTCAATACTTTTTGTTTAGTCAATAAAATATATTTAAAATGAAATGAAAGAAATCCTTGAGAGGTAGCTGTATACTTGTTTAATACTTCAAAAGTAAGTTATCGTAAAAAGGAAATATTTATGTTGCATTAGTGGAGCAAAGTGGTAAATATATTAATGTTATAAATAATTCGGGAATTTGTGTTTCAGCACATGTTCCGTGAGGCCGAGAAGAGACCTCCAGCAGTGGTATCCATGACATTCACAGCTCTGGTTTTCCTGCCTGTTGTCATTCTCCTGTTCTTGGTAAGTAGGAGCCAATTATTCTACAAGTTCACAGAAGCTGATACCTTGTTGACAAAAAAAGCTTTTTTACTTAATGAAAGTTTCCATGTGACTTTACTCTTGTATTGACATTTAAGTTGTTCTGGGCCAGAATACTTACTATGTATGGTTAAGTCCCCTGTCAGACTGTGAACTTGTAGGACTTGAAATTTGCATTGTGTTGCATGGTTTGCTGTGATTAAAAGTTAAGATATCTACAAGTCCTTGTTAACAGATTCAGGTCAGTTTGACTGAGTTAACACGTTCAGCCCAGTTTGACAGAGTTAACACGTTCAGCTCAGTTTGACAGAGTTAACACGTTCAGCTCAGTTTGACAGAGTTAACATGTTCAGCCCAGTTTGACTGAGTTAACACGTTCAGCCCAGTTTGACTGAGTTAACACGTTCAGCCCAGTTTGACTGAGTTAACACGTTCAGCCCAGTTTGACAGAGTTAACACGTTCAGCCCAGTTTGACAGGGTTAACACGTCCAGCCCAGTTTGACAGAGTTAACACGTTCAGCCCAGTTTGACAGAGTTAACATGTTCAGCCCAGTTTGTCTGAGTTAACATGTTCAGCCCAGTTTGACTGAGTTAGCACGTTCAGCCCAGTTTGACTGAGTTAACACGTTCAGCCCAGTTTGACTGAGTTAACACGTTCAGCCAAGTTTGACTGAGTTAACACGTTCAGCCCAGTTTGACAGAGTTAACATCTTCGGCCGAGTTTGACAGAGTTAACACGTTCAGCCCAGTTTGACAGAGTTAACATCTTTGGCCGAGTTTGACAGAGTTAACATGTTCAGCCCAGTTTGACAGAGTTAACACGTTCAGCCCAGTTTGACAGAGTTAACATGTTCAGCTCAGTTTGACAGAGTTAACACGTTCAGCCCAGTTTGACTGAGTTAACACGTTCAGCCCAGTTTGACAGAGTTAACACGTTCAGCCCAGTTTGACTGAGTTAACACGTTCAGCCCAGTTTGACTGAGTTAACACGTTCAGCTCAGTTTGACAGAGTTAACACGTTCAGCCCAGTTTGACAGAGTTAACACGTTCAGCCCAGTTTGACAGAGTTAACACGTTCAGCCCAGTTTGACAGAGTTAACACGTTCAGCCCAGTTTGACAGAGTTAACACGTTCAGCCCAGTTTGACAGAGTTAACACGTTCAGCCCAGTTTGACAGAGTTAACATGTTCAGCCCAGTTTGACAGAGTTAACACGTTCAGCCCAGTTTGACTGAGTTAACACGTTCAGCCCAGTTTGACTGAGTTAACACGTTCAGCCCAGTTTGACTGAGTTAACACGTTCAGCTCAGTTTGACAGAGTTAACACGTTCAGCCCAGTTTGACAGAGTTAACATCTTCGGCCGAGTTTGACAGAACAAGCTTAACAGAGAGCATTGTTGTAGCTTATAATATGTAAGGGGCATGCTGTGTGATGTTTTGAAACGATATCAGAAAGATGCTTATCCATCTAAAATTGCTGAATAATTTTCTGATGGCATGTAAAATACCCCGTCATTTACCAAATGTAAACCAGCAGATTAAAAAAAAACCAAACTAACAACACAGTGAAGCTGCTGACTTTTCACCAGATCTGATGATGTCGTCACTTCACCATTCCCTGAACCAGCTTACATATGTACACTTGCTAAATGTGTTGCCGATATGGAGATTAACAGTATTTGTTCCCCTATGCTTTTAGGATTTTGAATCTTGCATTACTTGGTATTCGTTGTCATGGATAATTCCTTGATTTTGGAATATTTGGTCATTGGGAGGATATTGATAGAAAATGTCTTTATATATTTTTAAAGAGGTAAAAAGCTGAAAAAAATATTAAAGCTTTAATTGGTGTTAACTCGGAACCTTTAACATTTTCCAATCCATGTTAATGATTCTCGTATCACCCATATTACTTTATTTTTCGAGCAATAATGAATCTTGAGTGTAGTTGTGAGTGTAGTATTCCTGAAAAAACTCTTGGAGTGTAGCAGTCGGGAAGAAATCGGCCATTTCTCTGGAAAACAAAGAAAATGTTTGTAATGTTTTGGCATGTAGATTGACCCTTTATTGTTACACGTTTTTGTGTTGATGGAGCATGCTACATGATGTTTAGAAACGATATCAGAATCACGATGGCATGTATGTGTTGTCACATTGCTGAAAACATTTGCTGATAGCATGTTACCATACTAACAGTTTGATTTACAAGATGAACGCAGTACCATGATGGCTGTCTGACTTACAGCAAGTCGGAAAACAGCCTTGATGGCTGTCAAATGCCTTTTATATTTGTTTAATGTATATCTATGTAAGGATTCCTACACCAATTTATTTCCATTTCAGTGGCTGCAGATTGGAGCTAACATCAGTAACTTCCCAATGTCGCTGAGTGCTATTGGATTCCACCTGTGCCTTGGAGGTAAGTTAGAGAATCTGACAGACCCTTTCTGACTAGTAAAAAATCCTAACACTTTCAGTAGTATGATGATTACCTGCTTTAAAGACTTAACAGTCTTCTAAAGCCTCACTGACCTAATTCTGATCATCAAACAAGCTTAACAATTTCAGTAAGACAGTGAAGCTCTATGAAACTTGACTGACCTATTCTGACAATTAAAATATATAGCAATGTTTGACATTCCTGATGTAAAAATAAGCCATGGCCAGGGGCCAAGGGACATGAGGTTTCTTTAAACACAATCATGTTGAGTCTTGACCTTGTTTCAAATATAGCATGATTGAACATTATTTTGATGTTTGCTCAAATAAACCAGGTGAGAGATACAGGCCTTCTGGGCCTCTTGTTTATCTTGCACCCACTATGTATTTTCTTGGGTCCTCTTGTAAGGAATGTATTTTACTGGAACAGCCCTCGGGGTTCTTCCCTCCTCACAGCCGGTATTGGTCCAATTAAAATGTTCTCCCTCCATTTCAGGTGTGTTTGCATTGTACTATTGCTACTGGACTCACCTTTCCATGTTTGAAACGCTGCGGTACCTGGGACTCATCAGCATTCCTCTATTCATATTTGGTAACAGATTACTGAGCAGCATAGCAGCAAAAAGGTAAATACCTCCTGGGGGAGATCACGCTGAATTGGCACAGCATTGCGAGTCACCATTTTCAGTTATTATTGGAGACAGACAAAAAAATCGTGTAGAGTAAATTTGATTTCTAGAATGTAGTATTCAATATAGAAGGTTGGTTTCTTTTACGGGTCAAGTTTTCGCAATTTTACCAAAAAAAATGTAGGAAAACTTGTCTGGTTTTCAAAGTATGTTTTTTGCAAGTTTTATCATCAGAAATGGTAAAATATTCTCGCAGGAAATTTCAGCAGCCCCCAAGCATCGTCAATTAATTTGGCGGAGCATTGTTAGTTGGGTTATGTCTGTTTAATACTATTTTCTGAAACATATTGCTGTGCAGAATGCCGTCGAGATGAGAGCAGTCGAGGTTGAGCTTCAGATAACTCTCTAGTAGAAGATTAGTTAGAGCGACAAGGGATGTGTTTTAGTTTTTTCCACTGATGACACACTCGTTCCCTGTGGGTTTTCCTCCCAACATCTGAAACACTTGTCTAAAGAGCTAATGTTGATTGTTGATCTTGTAAACAATGTTAAATGAAGATTATTTACTTACCCATGTTCTTCCTGTCCCGTCCCGTTATGAAACTTTAAAATAAAATTGATTCCAACTTGAAAATCTTTAAATATAATGTTTCATCATGATAACAGATGCGGTTTACTTTATCATTACAGGAAAGGAGAAAAGTGATCCAGGTTTTGAAGTAGGATATCTTATCATCGAGAAAAAAATAGCACCAAAAAGCTTTTGTTGAGGAGGCACACTTTCTGATATAAATGAAAAGAATTCCAGTGGTGGATGTTGTACACAAATATACTGAATATGGAAAGCACTCGGACACTGACAAAAATGTGTGTTACATAATAACCCTGTTCTGTTTATCATACCATCTTAATGATCTCAAATAGTACGAGGAATCGTGTGGGTGAGACTTCACAGTTTAGGTTGAAACTTATTTATGAATATTTATTTTCATGCATTAAGAAATTTTTCAAATATTGCATATGATGTGATATGCATAAAAACTCTTTGGTGCGACATGCATAAAAAAATTGTAGTGCTAATAAGGTGGTTACACTAGGGACCAATTTTAGGTGGGGGGGAATTGGAAATGACAAAAATGTTTAGTACATACTTAATGAATATTTTGAGTATTTACATGTATTGAGGAAAAGAAAGGTGTGTCTCTTCAATATCATGAATGAATGAGTGTGGCTGGGGTTTGTGTGAAAGTTCAGAATTCCAATGTGTTTTGAGTTCCGCGAAATGTATGTAGGGTTGTCTCTATCTTTCTCTATCATATGTTTTACACGTTACTGAAAAAAAAATCATTTATTTTATTGTCATTATTAATATAATTATTTCATTTAAATTCTCATTAAAATAAAATTTTACAAAAAAATGAAATAAGTTTTGTTATATCTGTAGAACCAAGATTAGATCCCGATGTCCAAGGAAATCACAGTGGGAAATCTTTTGCCACAGTTTAATTAAGCTTAATTTCACTCTTTGAATAGGGATAGGAAAAATAAAATGTGGGCTTGCATTTGTTCTGGATGCTGAAATTCATCATCAGAAAATTTACATTTTTTTTTCTTTATTTTTTTTCGCGATGGCAAAACACCAATGTGCCAATTTTTTCTCATTTTGTATAGTAAGAAAGTTCGAGTTTCTAATAATTTCACAATTCATGACGCCACAAAAGACTAGAAGTATTTGTGCACTTTGTTGTACCCGCGACTAGCTTTAGGGTGGGTAGGAGAATTCAGGTCTGCTGCACAATCAAAGATAACTGAACCTAAAAAATTCAAGAAAGGTAAATACCATGATGAATTTGTGCCTCCGCAGTGTTTACCAGTTCAGGTATAATTTAAGGAAATGCTTCAAGCTCACAAAGTTGCTAAAATAAAATAACTGCTAAAATATGCACTTTTACAATATTCCTTGGCGAGTGCTAAGGTCTTCCTGGAATCTCGTTTCTTCGGTAATTTTCATTCTGTGCTATAACAGAGCCTAATGGGCCAGCAGTGATCACTTGTTATTGACATCTTTGATGATTCTCCGACCTTCACGTAATCAAAGAACTTATTTCTATGCTTTAACAACATTGACCTTTAATATGGGTAAAGGGGATTTTTTTCTCACACTTTGTGGGGCTCTGTCCAAGGAACTTACCAGCTATATATTGGATGCAAGGCATTTTGGTTTTTGAGAAGTAGTTTTAAGCAAAAGTAGACGACGGAAACCGCACCACTGGTCAGATGAGCTAAAAGCCATGAAACGCATCAAAAGCTGAAAACTGTTGGAACTAAAGTCACAAGTCCGAGATGAGAATGACATGTTAAATATTTTTTATTTTGTTTTCAATGTATTTAATGTTGGTTAACAAAGATTTACAGGGATTCATTGCGTATTTGAGAGTTCATAGAATCGTGAATACACCTTGTTCCATCATACTTCACATGTAGACATTCATTTTACTGTTCGTGCAATAATTGAAGCATCTAGCTATCAATAACAAGCATGAAAGATAATTTTCAATTTTTGAACAAAAAACAAAATTATGTGCATCCAAATCTACTTTTTAGTACGGAATGATATTTTTACACATCCAAATTTACATGAAAAAAGTTGTGGATATAACGAAGAATAAATTATAAATATCAACATCTTAATCTCGGTAATTAACATTTTACATCTTAAACCATGAAAAAAGAACTTGTACATCATATAAAGTCATGAAAGATGAATTTCATTTATTTCGGTGATTCACTTTTGTGTGTAAGGGGAAATATCCTAGCACACTGGGAATCAAACGAGAGACCTCACAATCTGCTACTAAATAAAGAGAAATTCAGCCAGCTGAAATTTGTAAGGCAACATCTATCCATTCCCTCCTTCACAAAATCATCCGCCCAGAAGGCAATCACAACCCAAATTCTTCTATTCCAACAAAACCACTCTCCTGTTGCTTACATATGGAGCATTTGACAGCACAAAACATCCTGACCACACTTAGGCTGGAACTAGTGACCTTTAAGCAGACACCCTAGCACGAGGCTGAAGAAAATTTTCATGAACCAGAGCTGTTAAGACAACTCTTCTCAGAAAAATTTTAACCTGTCCTAATTTTGTACAGGATCCGTTTCCCTTTGAACAGTACAAACTTGTAAAGAAAGCTAGATTGCAATTCTGTTGCACTACCGAGAGGTACCTAGGGACCATGCGAGATGGATGCAATTCTTCCATCATCTAAATTATTTTCAATCATTTTCATAAAATATCAAAAATAATGCTTTTTACATGTATATATATGTAAGTAAAACTGCTTCAAATTATTTCCAAAAGATATTTACATCACACTTTATCCCGTTTACTATTACAACATGAAGACTTGTCATTTTCTCAATACTTTCACTTTCCACAATCTCCTTTGTCACGTAATTAATTACAGATGTCAAATTAACATCACAGGACTTCCATGTAACCAAATAGGATGGAGCAGATTGTTGAAAAATTTATTATCTTCTATACTTTGGTTAGTTCCTCTGACCATTAATCCTATTTAAAGTCGTTTTGTTAGACAGAAATCCGTGTAGTAATGAAGTCTACAACACCAATGTCACCACCAGGCCAAGCCTGAATGATCTAACTATTCATTCACAACTTCTGAACGTAATGCAAATTCTATATATACAAATAAAATGGGAGCAAAAATAAGAAAAATTGAAGTAGAACCTTGTTACAATACCCTCATCTCTCTCCCATCTTGCCTCATACTGCCAGCACACCAGTGTAACAGCGATTGACTGCCAAATGACAGTGTAACAAAGATTTACTGCCAAATGGTGACAGTATAACAAGGTTTTACTGCCAAATAGGGACAGTATAACAAGGTTTTACTGACAAATGGTGGCAGCATAAGGTTTTACTGCCAAATGGGGACAGTATAACAAGGTTTTACTGACAAATGGTGGCAGTATAACAAGGTTTTACTGACAAATGGTGGCAGTATAACAAGGTTTTACTGACAAATGGTGGCAGTATAACAAGGTTTTACTGACAAATGGTGGCAGTATAACAAGGTTTTACTGTATAATGGCGGCAGTATAACAAGGTTTCACTGACAAATGGTGGCAGTATAACAAGGTTTTACTGTACATATAGTAGCAATAAAACAAGGTTATACTTGCATTGTATTGCATTGTGATATTTCAATAATGGTATGGTTATTGAACTAAATATGTCATGCGTATGTGTGTAAAGTTTGGGATTATTTACATAGAATTAAGAAAAGTCAACTAGGAGAGAAGTGGCAAAGAAGTTTACATCAACTAGGAGAGAAGTGGCAAAGAAGTTTACATCAACTAGGAGAGAAGTGGCAAAGAAGTTTACATCAACTAGGAGAGAAGTGGCAAAGAAGTTTACATCAACTAGGAGAGAAGTGGCAAAGAAGTTTACATCAACTAGGAGAGAAGTGGCAAAGAAGTTTACAATCAGAAACTGTTTGTATGGATAAATACTAATGCTCATCCATGTAACTGAACTTTCCGTTCTCTGAATAAAATCAGAGCTTTTTTAGAATTTACTAAAACATTATATATTATTTAATAAATTGAAAATACATGTTCATTAATATTTTTATTTCAGTCAAAGATTGAAAAACAGAATATGTTCAACTTCATTGATGTATATTAAGTTAGTTTTTGACTGGAAATTCAACATTATTGCAAAAGAGACACTTCCAAAAACTTTACAATCTATCACAAGCAATTCACTCACAAGCCACACAAGTACCACTGTATTAGGAGGTATCTAAGAGATGGGAGAAAAATTGGTACATACACACCAGTATTGCAATAGAAACTAAGTTAAAACCTTACAACACAAAATCTGTGTTTTTACATTTGCATAAACACAAAATTTAGTGATGGACTATTTTTGTTTTAATATCTTCAAATGAAATTAAGTTTCAACACAAATGCCTCACATTGAACATTTGTTTAAAAAAAAGTCCTTCCTTTCTAAATGTACCGGGTGATGACCATACTGGAGCAGGAAGACTTCGACTCAGTCTCAAGACTACTGAAAAATATCTCACATAATACAAACTGACTAGAAATTAAACAAACTAAAGATATACACTGTATATACAAAATCTGTGAAAAGGAATGTTTGTATGTGTCGTGGTGGAGACCCACTCATTGTATGTGTCGTGGCGGAGACCCACTCATTGTATGTGTCGTGACGGAGACCCACTCATTGTATGTGTCGTGGTGGAGACCCACTCATTGTATGTGTCGTGGCGGAGACCCACTCATTGTATGTGTCGTGGCGGAGACCCCCTCATTGTATGTGTCGTGGCCGAGACCCACTCATTGTATGTGTCGTGGCCGAGACCCACTCATTGTATGTGTCGTGGCCGAGACCCACTCATTGTATGTGTCGTGGTGGAGACCCACTCATTGTATGTGTCGTGGGGGAGACCCACTCATTATATGTGTCGTGGCGGAGACCCACTCATTGTATGTGTCGTGGTGGAGACCCACTCATTGTATGTGTAGTGGTGGAGACCCACTCATTGTATGTGTAGTGGTGGAGACCCACTCATTGTATGTGTCGTGGCGGAGACCCACTCATTGTACGTGTCGTGGCGGAGACCCACTCATTGTATGTGTCGTGACCGAGACCCACTCATTGTATGTGTCGTGGTGGAGACCCACTCATTGTATGTGTCGTGGGGGAGACCCACTCATTGTATGTGTAGTGACGGAGACCCACTCATTGTACGTGTTGTGGCGGAGACCCACTCATTGTATGTGTCGTGGCGGAGACCCACTCATTGTATGTGTCGTGGTGGAGACCCACTCATTGTATGTGTAGTGGTGGAGACCCACTCATTGTATGTGTCGTGGTGGAGACCCACTCATTGTATGTGTCGTGGTGGAGACCCACTCATTGTATGTGTCGTGGCGGAGACCCACTCATTGTATGTGTCGTGGTGGAGACCCACTCATTGTATGTGTCGTGGCGGAGACCCACTCATTGTATGTGTCGTGGTGGAGACCCACTCATTGTATGTGTCGTGGTGGAGACCCACTCATTGTATGTGTAGTGGTGGAGACCCACTCATTGTATGTGTCGTGGTGGAGACCCACTCATTGTATGTGTCGTGGCGGAGACCCACTCATTGTATGTGTCGTGGTGGAGACCCACTCATTGTATGTGTCGTGGTGGAGACCCACTCATTGTATGTGTCGTGGTGGAGACCCACTCATTGTATGTGTAGTGGTGGAGACCCACTCATTGTATGTGTAGTGGTGGAGACCCACTCATTGTATGTGTCGTGGCGGAGACCCACTCATTGTATGTGTCGTGGCGGAGACCCACTCATTGTATGTGTCGTGGCGGAGACCCACTCATTGTATGTGTCGTGGCGGAGACCCACTCATTGTATGTGTCGTGGCGGAGACCCACTCATTGTATGTGTAGTGGTGGAGACCCACTCATTGTATGTGTCGTGACCGAGACCCACTCATTGTATGTGTCGTGGTGGAGACCCACTCATTGTATGTGTCGTGGGGGAGACCCACTCATTGTATGTGTAGTGACGGAGACCCACTCATTGTATGTGTCGTGGCGGAGACCCACTCATTGTATGTGTCGTGGTGGAGACCCACTCATTGTATGTGTCGTGGTGGAGACCCACTCATTGTATGTGTAGTGGTGGAGACCCACTCATTGTATGTGTCGTGGTGGAGACCCACTCATTGTATGTGTCGTGGCGGAGACCCACTCATTGTATGTGTCGTGACGGAGACCCACTCATTGTATGTGTCGTGGCCGAGACCCACTCATTGTATGTGTCGTGGCGGAGACCCACTCATTGTATGTGTCGTGGCCGAGACCCACTCATTGTATGTGTCGTGGCGGAGACCCACTCATTGTATGTGTCGTGGCGGAGACCCACTCATTGTATGTGTCGTGGCGGAGACCCACTCATTGTATGTGTCGTGGCGGAGACCCACTCATTGTATGTGTCGTGGCGGAGACCCACTCATTGTATGTGTCGTGGTGGAGACCCACTCATTGTATGTGTCGTGACGGAGACCCACTCATTGTATGTTTCGTGGTGGAGACCCACTCATTGTATGTGTCGTGGCCGAGACCCACTCATTGTATGTGTCGTGGCGGAGACCCACTCATTGTATGTGTCGTGGCGGAGACCCACTCATTGTATGTGTCGTGGCGGAGACCCACTCATTGTATGTGTCGTGGCGGAGACCCACTCATTGTATGTGTCGTGGTGGAGACCCACTCATTGTATGTGTCGTGGCGGAGACCCACTCATTGTATGTGTCGTGGTGGAGACCCACTCATTGTATGTGTAGTGGTGGAGACCCACTCATTGTATGTGTCGTGGCGGAGACCCACTCATTGTATGTGTCGTGGTGGAGACCCACTCATTGTATGTGTCGTGGTGGAGACCCACTCATTGTATGTGTCGTGGCGGAGACCCACTCATTGTATGTGTCGTGGCCGAGACCCACTCATTGTATGTGTCGTGGTGGAGACCCACTCATTGTATGTGTCGTGGCGGAGACCCACTCATTGTATGTGTCGTGGTGGAGACCCACTCATTGTATGTGTCGTGGTGGAGACCCACTCATTGTATGTGTCGTGGTGGAGACCCACTCATTGTATGTGTCGTGGTGGAGACCCACTCATTGTATGTGTCGTGGCCGAGACCCACTCATTGTATGTGTCGTGGTGGAGACCCACTCATTGTATGTGTCGTGGTGGAGACCCACTCATTGTATGTGTCGTGGCGGAGACCCACTCATTGTATGTGTCGTGGCGGAGACCCACTCATTGTATGTGTCGTGGTGGAGACCCACTCATTGTATGTGTCGTGGCCGAGACCCACTCATTGTATGTGTCGTGGCGGAGACCCACTCATTGTATGTGTCGTGGCCGAGACCCACTCATTGTATGTGTCGTGGTGGAGACCCACTCATTGTATGTTTCGTGGCGGAGACCCACTCATTGTATGTGTCGTGGCGGAGACCCACTCATTGTATGTTTCGTGGCGGAGACCCACTCATTGTATGTGTCGTGGCGGAGACCCACTCATTTTATGTGTCGTGGCCGAGATCAACTCATTGTACGTGTCGTGGCGGAGACCCACTCATTGTATGTGTCGTGGCGGAGACCCACTCATTGTATGTGTCGTGGTGGAGACCCACTCATTGTATGTGTCTTGGTGGAGACCCACTCATTGTATGTGTCGTGACGGAGACCCACTCATTGTATGTGTCGTGGCCGAGACCCACTCATTGTATGTGTCGTGGCCGAGACCCACTCATTGTATGTGTCGTGGTGGAGACCCACTCATTGTATGTGTCGTGGCGGAGACCCACTCATTGTATGTGTCGTGGCCGAGACCCACTCATTTTATGTGTCGTGGCCGAGATCAACTCATTGTACGTGTCGTGGCGGAGACCCACTCATTGTATGTGTCGTGGCGGAGACCCACTCATTGTATGTGTCGTGGTGGAGACCCACTCATTGTATGTGTCTTGGTGGAGACCCACTCATTGTATGTGTCGTGACGGAGACCCACTCATTGTATGTGTCGTGGCCGAGACCCACTCATTGTATGTGTCGTGGCCGAGACCCACTCATTGTATGTGTCGTGGTGGAGACCCACTCATTGTATGTGTCGTGACGGAGACCCACTCATTGTATGTGTCGTGGCCGAGACCCACTCATTGTATGTGTCGTGGCCGAGACCCACTCATTGTATGTGTCGTGGTGGAGACCCACTCATTGTATGTGTCGTGGCGGAGACCCACTCATTGTATGTGTCGTGACGGAGACCCACTCATTGTATGTGTCGTGGCCGAGACCCACTCATTGTACGTGTCGTGGCGGAGACCCACTCATTGTATGTGTCGTGGCCGAGACCCACTCATTGTATGTGTCGTGACGGAGACCCACTCATTGTATGTGTCGTGGCGGAGACCCACTCATTGTATGTGTCGTGGGGGAGACCCACTCATTGTATGTGTCGTGGCGGAGACCCACTCATTGTATGTGTCGTGGTGGAGACCCACTCATTGTATGTGTCGTGGTGGAGACCCACTCATTGAATGTGTCGTGGCGGAGACCCACTCATTGTATGTTTCGTGGCGGAGACCCACTCATTGTACGTGTCGTGGCGGAGACCCCCTCATTGTATGTGTCGTGGCGGAGACCCACTCATTGTATGTGTCGTGGTGGAGACCCACTCATTGTATGTGTAGTGGTGGAGACCCACTCATTGTATGTGTCGTGGTGGAGACCCACTCATTGTATGTGTAGTGGTGGAGACCCACTCATTGTACGTGTCGTGGTGGAGACCCACTCATTGTATGTGTCGTGGTGGAGACCCACTCATTGTATGTGTCGTGGTGGAGACCCACTCATTGTATGTGTCGTGGGGGAGACCCACTCATTATATGTGTCGTGGCGGAGACCCACTCATTGTATGTGTCGTGGTGGAGACCCACTCATTGTATGTGTAGTGGTGGAGACCCACTCATTGTATGTGTAGTGGTGGAGACCCACTCATTGTATGTGTCGTGGCGGAGACCCACTCATTGTACGTGTCGTGGCGGAGACCCACTCATTGTATGTGTCGTGACCGAGACCCACTCATTGTATGTGTCGTGGTGGAGACCCACTCATTGTATGTGTCGTGGGGGAGACCCACTCATTGTATGTGTAGTGACGGAGACCCACTCATTGTACGTGTTGTGGCGGAGACCCACTCATTGTATGTGTCGTGGCGGAGACCCACTCATTGTATGTGTCGTGGTGGAGACCCACTCATTGTATGTGTAGTGGTGGAGACCCACTCATTGTATGTGTCGTGGTGGAGACCCACTCATTGTATGTGTCGTGGTGGAGACCCACTCATTGTATGTGTCGTGGCGGAGACCCACTCATTGTATGTGTCGTGGTGGAGACCCACTCATTGTATGTGTCGTGGCGGAGACCCACTCATTGTATGTGTCGTGGTGGAGACCCACTCATTGTATGTGTCGTGGTGGAGACCCACTCATTGTATGTGTAGTGGTGGAGACCCACTCATTGTATGTGTCGTGGTGGAGACCCACTCATTGTATGTGTCGTGGCGGAGACCCACTCATTGTATGTGTCGTGGTGGAGACCCACTCATTGTATGTGTCGTGGTGGAGACCCACTCATTGTATGTGTCGTGGTGGAGACCCACTCATTGTATGTGTAGTGGTGGAGACCCACTCATTGTATGTGTAGTGGTGGAGACCCACTCATTGTATGTGTCGTGGCGGAGACCCACTCATTGTATGTGTCGTGGCGGAGACCCACTCATTGTATGTGTCGTGGCGGAGACCCACTCATTGTATGTGTCGTGGCGGAGACCCACTCATTGTATGTGTCGTGGCGGAGACCCACTCATTGTATGTGTAGTGGTGGAGACCCACTCATTGTATGTGTCGTGACCGAGACCCACTCATTGTATGTGTCGTGGTGGAGACCCACTCATTGTATGTGTCGTGGGGGAGACCCACTCATTGTATGTGTAGTGACGGAGACCCACTCATTGTATGTGTCGTGGCGGAGACCCACTCATTGTATGTGTCGTGGTGGAGACCCACTCATTGTATGTGTCGTGGTGGAGACCCACTCATTGTATGTGTAGTGGTGGAGACCCACTCATTGTATGTGTCGTGGTGGAGACCCACTCATTGTATGTGTCGTGGCGGAGACCCACTCATTGTATGTGTCGTGACGGAGACCCACTCATTGTATGTGTCGTGGCCGAGACCCACTCATTGTATGTGTCGTGACGGAGACCCACTCATTGTATGTGTCGTGGCCGAGACCCACTCATTGTATGTGTCGTGGCGGAGACCCACTCATTGTATGTGTCGTGGTGGAGACCCACTCATTGTATGTGTCGTGGCGGAGACCCACTCATTGTATGTGTCGTGGCGGAGACCCACTCATTGTATGTGTCGTGGCGGAGACCCACTCATTGTATGTGTCGTGGTGGAGACCCACTCATTGTATGTGTCGTGACGGAGACCCACTCATTGTATGTTTCGTGGTGGAGACCCACTCATTGTATGTGTCGTGGCCGAGACCCACTCATTGTATGTGTCGTGGCGGAGACCCACTCATTGTATGTGTCGTGGCGGAGACCCACTCATTGTATGTGTCGTGGCGGAGACCCACTCATTGTATGTGTCGTGGCGGAGACCCACTCATTGTATGTGTCGTGGTGGAGACCCACTCATTGTATGTGTCGTGGCGGAGACCCACTCATTGTATGTGTCGTGGTGGAGACCCACTCATTGTATGTGTAGTGGTGGAGACCCACTCATTGTATGTGTCGTGGCGGAGACCCACTCATTGTATGTGTCGTGGTGGAGACCCACTCATTGTATGTGTCGTGGTGGAGACCCACTCATTGTATGTGTCGTGGCGGAGACCCACTCATTGTATGTGTCGTGGCCGAGACCCACTCATTGTATGTGTCGTGGTGGAGACCCACTCATTGTATGTGTCGTGGCGGAGACCCACTCATTGTATGTGTCGTGGTGGAGACCCACTCATTGTATGTGTCGTGGTGGAGACCCACTCATTGTATGTGTCGTGGTGGAGACCCACTCATTGTATGTGTCGTGGTGGAGACCCACTCATTGTATGTGTCGTGGCCGAGACCCACTCATTGTATGTGTCGTGGTGGAGACCCACTCATTGTATGTGTCGTGGTGGAGACCCACTCATTGTATGTGTCGTGGCGGAGACCCACTCATTGTATGTGTCGTGACGGAGACCCACTCATTGTATGTGTCGTGGCGGAGACCCACTCATTGTATGTGTCGTGGCCGAGACCCACTCATTGTATGTGTCGTGGCGGAGACCCACTCATTGTATGTGTCGTGGCCGAGACCCACTCATTGTATGTGTCGTGGTGGAGACCCACTCATTGTATGTTTCGTGGCGGAGACCCACTCATTGTATGTGTCGTGGCGGAGACCCACTCATTGTATGTTTCGTGGCGGAGACCCACTCATTGTATGTGTCGTGGCGGAGACCCACTCATTTTATGTGTCGTGGCCGAGATCAACTCATTGTACGTGTCGTGGCGGAGACCCACTCATTGTATGTGTCGTGGCGGAGACCCACTCATTGTATGTGTCGTGGTGGAGACCCACTCATTGTATGTGTCGTGGTGGAGACCCACTCATTGTATGTGTCGTGACGGAGACCCACTCATTGTATGTGTCGTGGCCGAGACCCACTCATTGTATGTGTCGTGGCCGAGACCCACTCATTGTATGTGTCGTGGTGGAGACCCACTCATTGTATGTGTCGTGGCGGAGACCCACTCATTGTATGTGTCGTGACGGAGACCCACTCATTGTATGTGTCGTGGCCGAGACCCACTCATTGTACGTGTCGTGGCGGAGACCCACTCATTGTATGTGTCGTGGCCGAGACCCACTCATTGTATGTGTCGTGACGGAGACCCACTCATTGTATGTGTCGTGGCGGAGACCCACTCATTGTATGTGTCGTGGGGGAGACCCACTCATTGTATGTGTCGTGGCGGAGACCCACTCATTGTATGTGTCGTGGTGGAGACCCACTCATTGTATGTGTCGTGGTGGAGACCCACTCATTGAATGTGTCGTGGCGGAGACCCACTCATTGTATGTTTCGTGGCGGAGACCCACTCATTGTACGTGTCGTGGCGGAGACCCCCTCATTGTATGTGTCGTGGCGGAGACCCACTCATTGTATGTGTCGTGGTGGAGACCCACTCATTGTATGTGTAGTGGTGGAGACCCACTCATTGTATGTGTCGTGGTGGAGACCCACTCATTGTATGTGTAGTGGTGGAGACCCACTCATTGTACGTGTCGTGGTGGAGACCCACTCATTGTATGTGTCGTGGTGGAGACCCACTCATTGTATGTGTCGTGGTGGAGACCCACTCATTGTATGTGTAGTGGCGGAGACCCACTCATTGTATGTGTCGTGGCCGAGACCCACTCATTGTATGTGTCGTGGCCGAGACCCACTCATTGTATGTGTCGTGGTGGAGACCCACTCATTGTATGTGTCGTGGTGGAGACCCACTCATTGTATGTGTCGTGGTGGAGACCCACTCATTGTATGTGTCGTGGTGGAGACCCACTCATTGTATGTGTCGTGGTGGAGACCCACTCATTGTACGTGTCGTGGTGGAGACCCACTCATTGTATGTGTCGTGGTGGAGACCCACTCATTGTATGTGTAGTGGTGGAGACCCACTCATTGTATGTGTAGTGGTGGAGACCCACTCATTGTATGTGTCGTGGTGGAGACCCACTCATTGTACGTGTCGTGGCGGAGACCCACTCATTGTATGTGTCGTGGTGGAGACCCACTCATTTTATGTTTCGTGGCCAAGACCAACTCATTTTATGTTTCGTGGCCAAGACCAACTCCTTGGGAAAGCAGGAAAAACATCTTTGCAGTTATTTTGTTAGTTTTGAACCACCGCTATAACTTTGTAATATTAAAATTCTTCAGAATCATATGAAAAGTTAAAGTGGATTGAAGAGCACATTCAATAAAGCACTTGTTTACAAAGTAAGCCCATAATGTTTCATCTAAAATGCCTATATATACATGTTTAAACAGATTTTATATACTGCAACTCTTCCATCTATATACAAATACCTGTTATCAGCGTACAAATGGACATGTCCAAGCAGAAAAAGGATTACTACCAGAAAACCAAAATTTCAGAATAGTGGATTGATTAAATGAGTACATTTTTGAAGTAATCTTATTTTTTCCAGTGGAAGCATTGTACTAAAACACGAATGCTCTAACTACAATATCTACACTATTTCTATAGCAAATAATAGGTGTGAACTTCATAATTCAAAATGCTAATCTGTCGAAATTTGATGAATAAAGTACATTAACAGGATATTCTATTTTCCTTCTTTCTTTTTTACCATAAATTAAAACGGATAATGAAATCTCCACAAAAGCATACATGCAATAATTTCATACCATTTGAAATTTCATTCTTTATGAAGAAAAAAGGTAATTTATTATTTCATAGTAAAATTTTATTTGACTATTTAGTGACTCTTGAAAAGAATACATAACAACAGGACACATCACTTTACTCTCAATCCAGAGAAAAACATTTTTCCAATTGCAAACAATAAAATATTGTATTCATGTCCAGTTTAGCTATACAGATGTACATGTTTGAAAATAGGATTTTTAAACAAAAATATTGTTACTACATATCATTAAAGCTAGTTAGATGTTTGCTTGTGTACATTTTTTTGTCTCAATTTGAAACTTTAAGAGATCGATGAAATGAAGATTATATACGCATTTCTACAGTAAATTCATAAATATTTTGGATTAACAGTGATTACAGTATATATGGGATCACAAATTGGCAAGAGCAGGATTCAAACCCATGACCTTTGAACTCTAGACAAATGCTCTAACCAATTATGCTACCTGTTCACAGGTATTCTGAATGCTACTCTGCCTCATTTTCCTCAAGTGTCTTGCCCTGCGGTGAATACAATTTACAACTTGGGCTTACCAAATGTACCCTGCACACAGTAAGCCAAGGCTGTCCACAAAAGCAGGAAAATGGAGATATTATCATCAGACTGAATTCAAAACTAGAACCTTGGAACTCTCGACAGACACTCTAAACAGGCCATCATGCAGTTCTCATCTCAGACTCAGACCCATTGATTAAATGTTTGAAAGATTAAATTCTCAGTGTTTATATGAAAATATTGATGTTTATTGATGTTTGAAAACATCCAGACTCGTTAAACTTCAAGATGAAAATTTTAAAACTGTGTTGATAATAAACCACTGAAATTTGATAATAATAATTTAATGTATTCAATGAATTGCACAATATATAACACAATGAAGGGAGATAACTCTCGACAGGTAAAATGTGTAATGTACAATAATAAATCTCCAAATATACATCAATTTCTGAAGGTATTTCACAAGGAAGAGATTATCTAGATAACATCAGATTGCTTTTGAGTTTCTACTTTAACCACTTGTGTTGTGTAAATGACATGGATAAATATTCCTTTTACATATAAAAAGAATCTGTTCCAATAATACTGTAAACACACATATTTTAGTGGTAATCTTATTTAAGTGGTAATCTTATTTAAGTGGAAATCTTATATTTGTGTTTTCATGCTGAAAGAGTTTCGATAAAACATGACTATGCTAAATAAAATTTATTTATATTGGTACCAATTCATCACTGGCATTATCTTTCAATATTTATTTTTTGTGTGCTAAATTTTATTTTCAGTTTGCTGAAATTCATTTTTTTTTGTGCTAAAATTTGTTCAGCAAAATAAGTATGTTTACAATATCAAATAAACAAATCTTTTGACATAAGAATTAAAAAAACTTTTTTGGTCCCTCATCTGCAAAATACATTCCAACACCAAATCACAGACAACTTATCTCTAATTAAACAAAGAAACACTTGTAAAGTCAAAAGATAAAATACATCAGTTTTCATTGTTTGTATACGAATGTAAATTAAAACACAAGGGGTTGTATAGGACAGGGGGCAGAAGCCAGACTCACATAAAAATTCTCAGTAGCACTAAGAAATATTAATATCTTATATTGATGAAGAAACATAAGTATATTTAAAACTGTGGTAAATAGACAATGTCTATACATACCTTTACCTATCTCTGAAAACCCAGGATATTCTTTATACTTTAATATAGGATTCTTCTTGTATTTTATTTAGCTTCATCACTGAAATGCTTTTGAACAGAAGAATGCTAGAGTTTTCCTATAAATGTATTTGCTAGTTTTCTATTAACTCTGAAGAGATAATTTATCTGTTCAAACTTGTAGATTTCATAGTATAAAATTCATATTTGTAAAATATAAATATTTAATAAGCCAAGGACTGTATAGACAAATATTCTGTCCTCTGAAAGGAGATGTTCACCCCATAAATCACAAATACATGTATATCACACAAAGACATAAATACAAGGGAAACAAAAGTATATATAGATAATAATTTATCAATTAACATGCAACTCAAAAGATCAGAAATTTAACTATTTTTTCTCTTACCATCAGAAGTATTTTTCTCTGTATTATTTCATATGGATAGGACTTTTTCCATTTTTCGGTCAGAAACTCCTGAATGTCACATATACATATATACATAAGTTACAAGATTTCAACTGATGCTGACTTAATATAAATTGCAAGCTTTCATCTAATGCAGATTTGGAATCAAAAGTTTTTTTGTTTTTATTTTTGTAGAAACCTTTGTCATGTAAAAAGCTTCCTGGTGATCAAGATTTCACTTAACTGCAAACTTATGAGAGATGCAGATTTTGCTTGGAAAGCTTTCACTAGACACAGATTTCACACTGCAAGCTTTTGATCGGCACATTTCTCATTGTGAACTTATGTTCACTCAGACGACTGATGTCTTGTAATCATAGTGGGATTTTTTCCTCCGGTAATGACATTGCCTCCGGTACTGTGGTTCCGTTGGCACCTTCTTCTTTGGCCTTTTCACTTTGTAATGCATCCTCAAAACTGCCCTCGGACTTACTTCCAGTTACCTTGGCCTACAAATAATTGACAACACAGATATGAAAATACTTCTAGCGAGGCTCAAATTTTGTAAACATTTTTTTTTTGTGAAACCAATAATCACTTAAGCATTGAACGGCTTTCAGTTGGCATTCATATTGACTATGAATGCCAACTGAAAGCCGTTCAATGCTTATATTTACCATCTGCGATTTTTTATTTGTCGTGCGATTTTTTTTGAAATTTTCAGTTGGCAGTTCATAAGCTGGTGAACTCGCAACTGAATTGGTAGGGTTATATAGTGGCAGTGCCATACAATGGTAAATATTTAGTATTAAATGTCAATATGATTGCAATCTGGGCGACAGATAAATAAAATTGCAATCTGATAGATATAACCTGAAAACAATTAATAAAATATTTATACCTACAAAATGAAGTCTGGTTTCTCTGTTACAAAAGCACATTCTTGTACTCTGAACACGAAACTTAAGCTATCTTTTCCTTCATGCAACCTTCCTATAATGACAATTACTACTCTATAGGTTGGTTATATCCTGAGGGAATTAACTTTCGCTATATTCGTTGCGGGAGTTTTAAATTCGGGGGACTTAGTTCTAACAAGAACTACCGTGAAATATTAGCATGAAAAATAAAATAGCATATCAATGTCAACACAATCGTTTAAGTATACTAAAACAGAGAAGATAATTCAGTAACATACTGATTTGAAAACCATGCAAATAAAAACACATTGATTACTGGCACCTAATTAAACATTAAACATCAGCTTAGTCATTTTTCATTTTTTATTTTTCGTGTTTTGTTGTTGACACTTGTTATCCAATTATTCATTTAATTTGTAATAGATGTAGTATGATAATGGATGAATGTGTTGTACGAATGTCTAATGTCGTCTTAATTATGTATAAATACTGTATATGACCTAATAAGGGCGCCTGCTCTAATAAGGGCGCCACTACCTTTTTTCCAAGAAAAAAATCTTTGACTGAGTGTCAAAATGGTGTTCAAAATTAATAATTCATGTGAAATGTTTTGCTACTTTATGTGTTCAACTTTCTTCAGCAAATTAAGTCACATTTTGTCTATTCCTACAGATGTCAAAGCAAAGTGCACCCGAAACTTAACATACATACAAATAATAACTTACCATCTTTATTTGAAGATAAAATAAAGACTTCATTCATGTTGGTAACTAACTGTTGTTAATAACAGAAAGCTAGTAAAAGACATTGTAAATAAATTATTATGTCAAAGAAAACGATGTCTTCATCTGGAATAGTTCTATGACTGAATATTTTACCGTTTCCACAGCCTTGGGTATTCTGGTATAATGTATAGTCTGTTTCATAAAACTTCAGAATAACGAATCTTAATAAGGGTGCCCCCACTGTCAATTACCTGCGCCCTGCGCCCTTATTAGGTCATATACAATAAATTAAAATTTTGAAGAAAAAAAAAACAACCAAAAAAATCAACATGGCTTAGTGTTACCAGTATGTTATTGGCATGGGCCTGGTTGTTAGAGCGGACAAACCAGTTACCAGTATGTTATTGGCATGGGCCTGGTTGTTAGAGCGGACAAACCAGTTACCAGTATGTTATTGGCATGGGCCTGGTTGTTAGAGCGGACAAACCAGTTACCAGTATGTTATTGGCATGGGCCTGGTTGTTAGAGCGGACAAACCAGTTACCAGTATGTTATTGGCATGGGCCTGGTTGTTAGAGCGGACAAACCAGTTAACTATTTTTATGTTATTGGCATGGGCCTGGTTGTTAGAGCGGACAAACCAGTTAACTATTTTGATGATGTAATATTTCAGGCACTTATCCTCAAAGGTCTGTCGATGTCAATACACCTGGCCTCGAAATGAACAACTTTGGTGTCAAAATGGACAAACAACCTTGGCTGAATCCCATGAAATCAGCTCCATTTGTTTGGTTTGTTTTTGTTTAACATCCTATTAACAGCCAGGGTCATTTAAGGACGTGCCAGGTTTTTGAGGTGGAGGAAAGCCGGAGTACCCGGAGAAAAACCACCGGCCTACCGTCAGTACCTGGCAACTGCCCCACGTAGGTTTCGAACTCGCAACCCAGAGGTGGAGGGCTAGTGATAAAGTGTCGGTACACCTTAACCACTCGGCCACCGCCCCAATCAAGCTCCTAGGCCTGATAAATGTTTTCCAGTCAACAATGACCGTATCATACAGAGGACAAACTTATTATAATAAATATAACAATGTCAGAATATAACAATGTCAGAATATATAAATGTCAGAATATAACAATGTCAGAATATTTATCTGGTTATGAAGCCCATAAACAATACAACAGAATATAATCCATTTTTACAGAACAGTTGTGGGCTTATAACCAGGCATGAGCTTGTATGTAGTTTGATTACACTGTGTTACATACAACTGAAGACTTGTTATATTGATGTACATATATTCCATAATAACTTTATATATATACATGTACATGTATATACAAAATGTATATCAATATCACAGAAAGTACATGCATGGATAACTTAGTGAATTTAATAAATTCACACATTCAAACGAAGACTTACGGCTCTGTAAATGACTGGAATTGCCCTGCTGTATAGCAAATTGAAGAATATTTTACAAAATCACTGATATTTGGATTTTTTTCTGATATCTCCCATTTTTTCACTGATATCTCCCATTTTTTTCACTGATATCTCCCATTTTTTTCTCTGATATCTCCCATTTTTTTCACTGATATCTCCCATTTTTTTCACTGATATCTCCCATTTTTTCACTGATATCTTGCATTTATTTTTTCTTCTGATGTCTAATTTTTTCCACAATTTGTTGCATTAATTTTCTCTCCGATAATTTTTTTTCTTGCATATCCTGCATTATTTTTTCAATCGATATCTTATTTTTTTCTCCGATATTCTACAATATTTTTCACTCTAATATCAAATTATCTCTGATATTTTTTTTCTCCGATATATTGCATGATTTTCTCAGATATCTCTTATTATTTTTTTCCGCTCTGATATCTAATTTTTTTCTCTTATTTTTTCTCTGTTATCTTTCATTAACTTTCTCTTCGGTATTTTGCATTTTTTTCTCTGATATCCTACATAAATTTTCCCTCTGATTTCAATTTATCTCTGATAGTTTTTTTCTGTGATAGCTTGCATCATTTCTTTTTCTCACACCTTTCCCTACATCCAGAAAATACACAATCTACACTGCTATTAAGGAAGAAGCCAACATCTTAAATTGTGGTAAAATTTAAGAATTAAGTATATCTTGGGTCATTCTTCTAACTTCGACAGATGATTCTCGTAAGTTTTATTCTTACCATAGGTGACTCTGACTTCCCAAAAGACAACTGTTACTGAGAGGCAATGGTACCTAATTTCTAAATATCCCCAAAATAGAGTTCTTACTTTTTAGTTCTATGAAACCGTTTGACTTCATCAGAAATGAATGTCATTATCCACAATAATTCTTAACCACATATAGCTAAAAGACATGCAAGTAAATTAAATGTTCACAAATTCTTTTTTTATTTAAGTGCAAATCTATTCTACATAAAAAAAAAAAAAAATGTGTATTGACAACATCGGGAACTTGAATACATAAGTGAAAAAATGTCTCCAAAAATAAAATGACATTTAACAACAAGTAATTGAGATAGTCTACATAATCACAACAACAACAACAACAATAATAACATTTCTATGCTACAATACAGTAAATAAAAATATACAGTACTGCATATCAAAATGCCTAATATATCTGAACAACTCTGTTTATAGCCGAACAAATTACATGTCCCCGAGCGGTTCAGATATGTGGCGTGCTACTGCAGAATGAATGAGGAAAACTACAGCATTACAACACCACGACTTACCATGCCAAGACGCCCTTTTATATTCCCTATAGATCGAGAGGTCTATACGAACACAAGTATCCTCAAAATTAATCCAGTCAACAAGAAATTCTGCTAGTGAACACATTATAGTTACACACTAAGCTTACAACTCCCAACAATGTATAGACATTGTATGTTTCGTACATACCTATAACTGGTTATACGTTACTAATTTTTGCAGGCATGTATCTGAGTGTAACAAAATTAAATCGCTAAAATTCCACCGCTATTTACAAGTGATAAAAAATAACAGAACAGCACTAATGTAGCCAAACTGCAAAAAAATAAATTTAACATTAAATTTTGGCACCAATTCACAAAGATTTGTACAGGCAAAAATAACCAGCTATAATGTACATATGGGACTGACTGCCATACAGAATTTTTTTATTTCTCTAACAAAATTTTTAATTACTGAAGGAATATAAACTGTTAATATGCAAAACTGATGTTAGAGCCACAATCACAAGCATTAACAACTCTTTGACTCCAATTTCTCAATTAATACCAATGTATATTTATCAACAAATGATATGCGTATCTGTGTAAATTAATCCCTCAGGGTCATTGCCACAAAGATATCCTACACAAGCACTCTTGAGAAATTGGAGTGACTTACAGACAGTTATGTTTGGGAAGCCATGCCTAGTTACCATTCCACACAGCCTCACAATCCGCTTTGATTTATCAAACATTTATTAAACACAATATCAGAAATGTTTTCTATTCTGCCCTTACCTTGACATTTGAATAAGCACCACCAACTTTTTCCTCCATTGACTTGAACGTGTTTGAATTCCTGGAAAACGAAATGTCAGTACCGTGAAGAAATTTAATCCTTTGTTAAATACCATGAACAAAATCTACAAAATTATAAGTCTGTCATACAAAAGACAAATATTCTTTCCAAAAAGTTTTTAAAATTGCGTTGAGAAGTACATGAAATGAAAATTTTACCTGTATTACATGTATATCTTACCTAATATCACCTAATTTTTTCGAGACGGAAGCACCAAAGGACGAAACAACTGCATTTGTTTTCTCAGATGCTGTCTTCACTGCAGACGAAGTCTTCTGATAACTGTAAACATACAAAATGTTGTATTTCTGATAATTGTGTTCGTAACATCCAACTTTTATGAAAATATCCTTCCAAGGGAAGGAGACAAGAAAAATATATAGAATGATGATAGGTATAAATACTTTAAGAATAGTTTTCTAAGCCTTATTTTCAAATACTGTAAAAGTACTTATTTTAGCGTGTTCAAATTTTAGCACAAAAGCTTATTAAAACAGATAAGCAGAATGATTTTAATGCTGACAATGATTGTCATATAAAACATTGTAGATAAGCTACAATTTTTGACACCATCGAAATTTAGTGAAGATTCTTGCAGCTCAAAACCACTAAAATAAGATTACCACTAAAATATGTACATTTACAGTATAGAAACATCGAAAGCAATTTTTTCTTAAATATTTTTGCAATATTTATCCGGACTTAATTTAGGGGGTGAGCAGCACAATGGAATACCATTTGTCAGCTTTTTACTGAACTGTAAAAGATACGTGTGACCAAATATTGACTTATTGCTATATGTAAATACAGTACATATCACAGAATTTCAACACTATAGTATCTTAGTCAATATCATAAACACAAACACCATATATATATGTACTGTTTTGTATTTATCTATCATTAATTAATCAACAATTGATATGTGTGAAAAATTACATTTCAATAATGTTAAACGTTCAAAGATATTTCCAATTTCAAAACAATAAAATTAAACATAATTATATGTACAAATAAGATATGACACAAACAATAGATTAATCATGCTACAAATGGTGCTGCTATGATTTTAATATATATCTGTTAGTGTGACAATATGAAAAGTAGCTTTTTCAATGGTTCAAATTTTGGTGTACAAAAAAAAAAAATTTATGTAGAAATTATGAAACAGACTTTACCTATTTCATAAATTTTATGAAAGTCTTTATTTTCACAAAATTATGAAACAGATTTTATTTATTTTTTCATATAGAAATTATGAAATGGACTTTATTAATTTTTCATAAAAATTATGAACCAGATTTTTTTTTCACTCTTCACTCTTAGTTTATTTTCACAATACAAATTCTTACAAGATTTTATTTTTTCATGGAAAAAACCTCCAAAGTAACTCATTATACATAAAACATAGACATAGACACTATGTTTTTCATGAACGAGCATCGCTGTGCACACATTCACTTACAAAATGTATGACAGATTGAACAAATATAGACAATATAGATCTAACACAGGAGTTTCCATTACTGATAGAATCAAGTCTTGGAATTATTCATTTTCATCAGCTTCTCATGCCAGACAAACTGCTTAGAAACCAAGCTATAAATATCTTTTTAAATTTAAAACAACTTTAAGATTCTTTCCACCACATGACTTATATTTGTAACAAAAGTTTTTGAAAACATTTTCTCTGCTGGACTTGAAATATCCATTGACCTCTTGACCCCCGACCCCACCGTCTTTAAATGACCTCAGCTGTTAATCGGACATCAAACAATACTAAACCAAAACAACCCCAGCCCCACTCACACTCTGACCCCTAATTGGAAGTCTATCTAATGATTCCATAAATTTTGGACAATTGAAACCTTCAGCCAATTGAAACCTTCAGCCAATTGAAACCTTCAGCCAACTGCACTTTTCACATACATGTACACAATAATATAGGTGTTATTACATATGCATTCATAATACAAATGTAGTCACATAGCTGGCATCTTTTACAATGTACATGAAATATACGCCCTGGTCATAAATATCATACGACAAAACTGGCCAGTTATTTGATATAATACAACATATAATGTATATATATATCCAATATGTTCTAAATTCCATAATTGGTTCCTCGCGATCAGTATTTGCATGGCTCTGATGGATTCAACATGGGGAAAGGAGGGGAAGACTCTGTGGGATCGGACAATGTAGGACAACAAGCTAGCTATCATACTTACAATTTGTATGTTTTTCACTAAATCTGTTATTTGGAATCAGGGGGTGGCCATATTTTACTAAAATGAATCAGAGAATTGGCTTATTGTAGGACGATGAATTAGGAGGTGGGCTTATTGTAGGACGATGGATTAGGAGGTGGGCTTATTGTAGGATGATGAATTAGGGGGTGGGCTTATTGTAGGATGATGAATCAGGGGGTGGGCTTATTGTAGGATGATGAATTAGGGGGTGGGCTTATTGTAGGATGATGAATTAGGGGGTGGGCTTATTGTAGAACAATGAATTAGGGGGTGGGCTAATTGTAGGATGATGAATTAGGAGGTGGGCTTATTGTAGGACAATGAATTAGGAGGTGGGCTTATTGTAGAACAATGAATTAGGAGGTGGGCTTATTGTAGAACGATGAATTATGAGGTGGGCTTATTGTAGAACGATGAATTAGGAGGTGGGCTTATTGTAGAACGATGAATTAGGAGGTGGGCTTATTGTAGGACGATGAATTAGGAGGTGGGCTTATTGTAGGACGATGAATTAGGAGGTGGGCTTATTGTAGGACGATGAATTAGGGGGTGGGCTTATTGTAGAACAATGAATCAGGGGGTGGGCTAATTGTAGGACAATGAATTAGGGGGTGGTCTTATTGTAGGACAATGAATTAGGGGGTGGGATAATTGTAGGACAATGAATTAGGGGGTGGGCTTATTGTAGGACAATGAATTAGGGGGTGGGCTTATTGTAGGACAATGAATTAGGGGGTGGGCTTATTGTAGAACAATGAATTAGGGGGTGGTCTTATTGTAGAACAATGAATCAGGGGGTGGGATAATTGTAGGACAATGAATTAGGGGGTGGGCTAATTGTAGGATGATGAATTAGGGGGTGGGCTTATTGTAGAACAATGAATCAGGGGGTGGGATAATTGTAGGACAATGAATTAGGAGGTGGGCTTATTGTAGGATGATGAATCAGGAGGTGGGCTTATTGTAGGATGATGAATCAGGAGGTGGGCTTATTGTAGGATGATGAATTAGGAGGTGGGCTTATTGTAGGATGATGAATTAGGAGGTGGGCTTATTGTAGGACAATGAATCAGGGGGTGGGCTTATTGTAGGATGATGAATTAGGAGGTGGGCTTATTGTAGGACAATGAATTAGGGGGTGGGCTTATTGTAGAACAATGAATCAGGGGGTGGGATAATTGTAGGATGATGAATTAGGAGGTGGGCTTATTGTAGGACGATGAATCGGGGTGGGATAATTGTAGGATGATGAATTAGGAGGTGGGCTTATTGTAGGATGATGAATTGGGGGGGGGGGGGGGGGGGGGGGGGCTTATTGTAGGACAATGAATCAGGGGGTGGGCTTATTATAGGACAATGAATTAGGGGTTGGGGTTATTGTAGAACAATGAATTAGGGGTTGGGCTTATTGTAGAACAATGAATTAGGGGGTGGGCTTATTGTAGGACAATGAATTAGGGGTTGGGGTTATTGTAGAACAATGAATTAGGGGTTGGGCTTATTGTAGAACAATGAATTAGGGGTTAGGCTTATTGTAGAACAATGAATTAGGTGGTGGGCTTATTGTAGGACGATGAATCAGGGGGTGGGCTAATTGTAGGATGATGAATTAGGGGGTGGGCTAATTGTAGGACAACGAAGGCTCAAGCTACACTTTCTTGGTTATTTAACTTAATTAACATCAGTAGATCACTGCCAGATAATTATGGTAAATAGTCCATACATTGTAAGAAGGAAATACACATCCTTTTAATAATAACCAACAAACGTGAGTCACATTTATCAGCTGATGTAGAGAAGATTTTATTTTCTATAAAATATACACCAACATTTCTATCAAATTCTTAGAATTCTGTCTACAACTAACAGCAGTATAACATTTCCTTTTTCAAAAATAAAGTAATAAATCTGCAATGTTTCCAACCTGCAAACAATAAATAGCTCGCCTTGACCTCCAAAACCAAAGGTGAAATTATGTTTAAGGGTCATCTAAACCTTTTAAACCGTATATGCCTGATATCGCTCCTGGTACCAAATTTCACAGAAATAATTTATTGTAAAGTGAGATCGTATTATCACATTAGCATGTGTATCTACCTGTAACTTGAATCAATGACTTTTCTATGCTAACTTTAATGTTTGGTGGAAAATATGTGGAATGGCAAACCTTGGTGGCCATCTTGAATTAAAGACTTTTTCAAAATTGTCAAGATAAATTAAAAGTTGAAATGAAATTGAAAGTATTTGAAGCCTGGGTATGTAAAAATCTTTCAAATGAACTTTCTGAAATATTCATTTACACAAAAAATATTTTAAATCTGGGTGGCAGAATTTGAGGACATGTTAAAAAAGTCAATAAAATAATTTCCTATCATGAAAAATCAAGAAATGTAAAATAATCTTGATCTACCATTAACCCTGAATAACGCAGCAGAATTTGTGTGAATGTGGTTCCACGCTCTTGTAATATAACAACCAGTGTGATATGAAGATGAACTAAATCAGCAATGATGATATACATGTATGATAGTAATATAATCATTATGTGACGAAGGTCAGTCACATGCTTTTCCATTTAGTGGCCAGAGTTAGAATAATGGTTAGGTTATAATGTATAAAAGGTAGCTCTTACAATAGGCTAGGGAGTCTTATAACACAATATACCAATGTAAGGGAGATAACTCCACAGGATTTTTCGCTGCATGCTACACTCTATACTTACGCCGAGGAGCTACTGATCTTATCATTCATTTCACCCAAGTAAACATTTGTTCTGTGATATCTGCAACGAATCCCTTCATCATTTTATCATGCTTCAATCTCATTTTTCAGTATATCAAATATTTTAATTCTATACTATTTTTTCTTAAAAACAGGACGGAATGGGGCATTAAGTAACGGGACGGTTGTTTGTTGAGCTTTATCACAGATGTAAGCAGCCAGTGTCATTTCAGGGAGGGGTCTCCATGTTGTTGCTGGTGACTACCTAACTTGACACCAATAAGAGATCTGTTGCATGCTTTCCAGCAGAAATATGGTGAACATACTGCCCAAGGATACATCCACGACAGTAGGCCTGGGATCTCAGCTTCCTGAGAAACACAAACCACCCCAGCACAAAATGAGGTGTACTAGCTATTTTGAATTTTGTATATTGATTCCGGTCTGTGCTTTTGGCCTTGGATGTATATGTAAACAAGAGAATGCTATGGATCAGCTAGGCTTATCGAGGTTGAAATACTTACCAAAAGAAATTTTACATTATACCTAACTATTCACTTGATTATGAAAGTTCACAGAATGATTGTAGTATTAAAACGCTGATTCCTGTCTATGACCTTGACCTTTCAAGCACTAACTCCTCTGTGCGACCTCAATGTCATTCGGGGCACAAAACTTTTATGACATATCCTCTAATCAAAATGTTATATCAGTCAAAAGTTTGTCAAACAATATACAGCTGTAACCACATCTGGGAAAATGTTATTTGAACTTTGACCTTTTAGATGACCCAGACTCCTCTGATTTGGTTTATGAATCTTTTTTTTTTTTTCCTCGCCAAACCCAACATTTTCAACATCTAGCCATGTAGAAATGAAACTTCACCAGGTTTAACAGGGGGAGCCTACATATAATTTGAAATGATCTACACAATAGTGCCTCTTCGCTGACAAAGTTTTTTCAATCAGTCTCGCTTAATATTCAACATTGACAACATTTTTTTAATCAGTGTCACACCATATTAAACATGGGCAAAAACTAACTATGGGTGACCTTCTTTTGTGAGATGACCATCCAATAATTTACGAGAAATAGCAATAACAACATTTATAAACAGATTGACGGACAGAGAATGGATGATGGGCAATCTGAAACAGCCAATCATCTGATGTCAAGTTACATAAATAACTACACTGATTTAAACTTAATATCTGTTCATGATGTTTTAGTCACCATATGCATTCTAACAAATTTTTAAAAAATAACATTCTGCAGTTTCAAATCACAGATGTTGACGACAACTGCAGTAATTCGATCTTTCATCTATTGATGACTTGAGCTGGATCATGAAATTTCATGTGTTGAACAAAACAGAAGTTAGATATATTATACTGATTGATTTCAAGTTATCCACAGTATTATTTGAAAACCACCATCAAGCATCAGATTGACGATTTTAAATTTGTCATAACGAGGAATCATTTGACACCACTGGCATTCATAATGGTATAAACTCCAATCCAGATTTTACTGGTACTTATAATACAGTACATAAGATGCAAATAAAGCAAAAATATCAGTAATATTGTAAAAATATTAATTTTGGTGCACTCAAATTTTTGGTACATTTCCAAATTATAATAAATTAGCACAATGAAGAATTAGCACATTCTCATATTTTCTGTACAAATAGCACATAGAAAATGAAATTAGCACAATCATAATTCAGTGCAATGCTTTAGGAGCAAAAAGCGTTAAAATAAAATTACTGCTCAAATTTGTATGTTCAGAATATTTACAGAAGTCTATAATCGTTTTATATTCTATCGTTGTCCTTGATAATTTTTGTACATGTTATCATACAGACATTCCTCTCCTATGATGTTGGCTAGATGTTCACTCCAACCTCTGACTATAAATAACACTAGGATTTACAGGTTTCTAGGAGATGCAATCAACAGATTAATTGGTCTGGTTCTTATCAGCAAGCATGGAAAGATTTCATTGACAAACTCTAAGTAAGCTGCCAGAATATTATGTCTCAATTAGGAGTTTTAATGACAATAAAGGAAATGGCATGCTGGTCTGCTACTATCACTGTCTTGAATCAAAGAGAAACGATTTCTAATTAAATTAATTTTAAAATTTCCTCATATATATTTTTTCATCACTGCCAAAAGGGAGGTAATTTAGATTGAAATAATTTAAAGAGAGATAACTAAAATCACTGTCTTGTATCAAGGGGAGACAATTTTCAATTAAATGAACTTTTACATTTCCAAATGTGTATATAGTTTAATTACTGACACAAGGGAGGTAATATAGATTTAAATGATTTAAAGGGAGATAACTAAAATCACTGTCTTGTATCAAGGGGAGATGATTTCCAATTAAATGAACTTTAAAATTTCCAGATGTATATATCATTTAATCACTGCTGACAAGGAGGTAATTTAGTTTGAAATAATTTCAGGGGAGATAACCAAAATTGTAGGTGTGATTTTTCAATTGGGGTAAAAATGCAAGTCTGAAAAGAAGCCAAGAACAGAATGCTGAGGAGGCAAGGTAAAAGCATTGTTATGATTGATGGATCTGAATATCTGTGTATTTGATAAATAATATCAAAGAATATTCAAAAAGCCTCAGGACAACAACACAAGTTTAGGTTAAACTGAGTAATGGATACATGCAAGCTTAAAACACTTAGAAATTAGAAATAAAAAAAGACCAAAAGACCCTTTAAGATAACTATAGATTTGAGTATTACAGAATCCATTAGTATATTTGCATTATCACATTATCACTAGAAATCCTATTATGTGTGTTTGACTACAAGAAATTAGTGTGAAAATGCTTTCTCTAATGGTTCTCCCAATAGGTGCCACACCTGTAGTGACATAACACGCACATGCAGCTTAGCGCGAAATTGTTTTCTCTAATGGTTCTCCCAATAGGTGGCACACCTGTAGTGGCATGACATGACACGCACGTGCAGTTGGTGAGCTATCAGATAAGAGCGATGCACTCGTCGGAACGGATAGATTAAAATTTCATTTTTTTTTTTATTTCATTTATTTTTCAAGATGCTACAAATATAGTACAAGGTCACCTATCAAGGTGTACTATGTTTTTGGGGAGGAATCATTTCAGGTCCCATCGTTAACTCATTGGGATTTATCGTAGAAATAAGCAATATTTTGATTCACCAAAAGTTACGAATGAATTTGTTCTCAGGTAAAGTCGCCGAGCATAGCTAGAGGTTGCCGTGTTCCACAGCACCTGAAAATCCAGTGTAATTTTTGTAACTTTGTTGATAATTAAATGACATCGCTGGTGTAGTCCGGTGCGTTGTGAACAGCCTTTTCGTGTTTGTTGTTATTACCTGGGGTTGGGTCTTTGGAGAACAGTTATTTCATCATGATGAAGATAAGCAATACTTCACCTAGACACATACGTCATCAATAAGTCTACTGTGACTTTTTATATAGAGCATCTGATTAGACAAATCTGACCATCTCAACCATCTCGGCAAATTACGTCACGAATTAGTATCAGACTTCAATGATCAGTCCAATTCTACTGAGACAATGAGAATCTGATTAGACAAATCTGACCATCTGACCATCTGACCACCTCGGCAAATTACGTCACGAATTAGTATCAGACTTCAATGATCAGTCGAATTCGACCACCTCAACATCTTGGTAAATTGCGTCACAAATTTGTATCGGACTTCAGTTGAATGTTAAATTGTAGTTCATATATTTCAGTAGTCAGCCATCCAAGGTGCATTGATGGAAAAAAGCGTTAGCGTGCATGGACTCACCACATTATAAAGTACATGTACTGAGAAAATGGCAGTTAAGTGTTAAGTAGAATAGAGAAAAAAAAAATCACAGTTTAAACGACAGATATACACGGGAAATAAAAACATGTTTTTATTTGTTATGTTAATTAACATTTCTACTTTTTACTTGTTTTTCGGATGAATAATACATACTCGTAATATTGGAGAGAACAGTTGGTCTACCTACTAACTTGTCCTGATCGAGTACATTTGTAATTGTGTATTTCCCTTTAGCCTAATTTAAGGTGATTGCCAGAGAGTCCAATATCACTATATGTCATTTTGGTTAATCTAGTTTAGTTTCCTACAGCCAGGGTCATTTAAGGAGTACATGACATGTTTTGGAGGTGGACGACAGCCGAGTACCTGGAGAAAAACCACCGGCCTACAGTCAGTACCTGGCAACTGCCCCACGTAGGTTTAACTCGCAACCCAGAGGTGGAGGGCTACTGGTAAAGTGTCGGGACACCCTTAACCACTTGGCCACTGCACTATACCTCAATCTCTGGTACGGCTACAATATTTTATTGATGTGTGTTAGAAATATATAGAGTAAATAGGTTATTTGCTGTGAAGTGAATTTACCTATTTGTTACATAGTAAAGTGCTTGGATACATTCGAGGTCAGACTCTCGATCTTGATTGACAACATTTGTCAAAATATTGTGAACATATCCTAAACCTAATTCATTCAGTAATGTTTTACCAGAACAGATTATTCTATGTGACAACCATGTACTTAATCAACCACTCCACACACTTAGCTATCATAACTTTATTTTTGTGACACAAATCCTATCTACACAAAACATTTATGTGAATCACTTTGATTTTACAAATACTTTATTTCACGAACTTACCTCTTTAGTCATATATTTGCGATTACATGATTTAACGAATGCTGATCTAGAAATTACTTTAAATTAGCGAATGGTGAGCCATTAGAGTCCTGGGTATCGTTTCACAAAGCTTCGTAACTTAAAAACGTTCTTAAATATTTAAGAAAAAGTTACGACAAAGTTTGTAAGTGCGTTTCACAAAGGTATACTGGCATACAATTTTCACCTCAAAAGTGTCATCCTTTTTTACCTCCAAGTTAGAGAGTGGTATATTTTTACCGGGAGAATGCATGATTTTTACGTAAGATACGAAAAAAGTTACGAACACCTTTGTGAAATGCACTTACGAGCTTCTGAAGTTTTGCATAACTTTTTCGTAAATATTTAAGAACGTTCATAAGTTACGAAGCTTTGTGAAACGATACCATGGACTCTACAAGATTACTATATGGTAAGCTAAATACCTTGGTGTCCACTCAAAGGGGTTATTTTCGTAAAAATTACGATTGACTCTCCACATGTAGTAACGCCAAAATAAATCCCACATAAAATCTAAGTGATTTACAGTATATCATCATTGTCTATACTGATAGACTCAGCAGTTTGTACAGAAGATGGTGTCCAGCGAAATATATCGTTGATAATTAAATCTGTATAGAATGTTTACCAACATATAAAGAAGGGCAGTGAAGCTTTTTTGCGAGTTACCAAAGATATACACAACAATTTGCTAAAGTATGATTTTTTTTTTTACAAAATCACTTCAAGACTAAGGACCATAACTGCATAAAACCAAGCAACAACTTAAAGGTTATACTTAAAAATCAAATTCAGCCGTTGTTATCTTTAACACTTTCATCAAGAAGTTTACCCGGTATATCAAAGATGCTACAATATTTCCGACAAAAGTGTAATTATGATTGTTTCAAACAACCATAGGCTTTTGTATATTGTCATATAACACCAAAAGTTACATATCTAAACTATCACCACCCCGAAACGTAACATACTTTACCCTATTACTATACCCCCTAAAAGATTGAGATTATCTTTTTTATGTTTTAAATTAAAAGTGAATAAATAATTACTTGCACCCAGAAGAATCCTATTACACCCTACCAATATATCTAGAATGTTACTTTAGGCCTTACTGTATAATTAGTGATCATTGTGAGGGCTTTTTTTTTTTTTTTTTTTAGATTTACACATTTTCATGACAAGCAGTGTAAGCTATCAGTGCTGAGGATCTTTTAACACTGGGCATCTTTAACATAGTATAGATTTTTAAGAATCCTGATCTGAGCATATTTAACATAGTATAGATTTTTAAGAATCCTGGCCATGGTATGAGCATCTTTAACACAGTGTAGATTTTTAAGAATCCTGATCTGAGCATCTTTAACATAGTTAAGATTTTTAAGAATCCTGATCTGAGCATATTTAACACAGTATAGATTTTTAAGAATCCTGGCCATGGTATGAGCATCTTTAATACAGTATTGATTTTTAATAATCCTGGTTTCAGCATCTTTAATATATTAAAGATTTTTGAGAATCCTGGTCAGGGCATCTTTAACACGTAGTATAGATTTTTAAGAATCCTGGTCTGGTTTAGAAGGAAATGGATTGATCCTGGTCTGCTATTTATAGACCTAGATCACATGACATCTGTTTAAGGTTGTCACATGACTATCATATGATGCTACAATGTTTTACAGGTACTGTGAATTGTGATAAGTTGGATGAAGTTGTACATGTATATGATTTTTTTTTCGGTTCATGATATGAGAGTTCCAAAATAATACACACTACCAGTAATTAATCTCTCTCTGATTTCTCACTGATCAAAAAGTTCTAGAACCAGAACTAGAATTTTTTGTTTTTTCTTTAATTTGTTGTAGGGGCCTATAGCTATATAGTGGCAAAAACACAGCTATGAAAGCAACCTTGTATGTAGTAATTGTTATCTAATTATTTTCTTAGTTTCTGCAAATACAGGAATGAAGTTTTTGTAGTATACCAATATAGCTGGTTAATTTTCGCGGATGATGATATTTTCACTATTTTGAGGGCCATTGGCATTGTTGGATTATTTTTTCCGTAGGAAATTTAAATAGGACACAGAATTATAATTGTTCAGGAAAGATTATTTTCTAGGTATGACAATCCAATCAACAATCACATCAAAACGACACATATAGATTTAAATGTTCCATGAGATGCATCTACTAACATCATGTCAATTAATCACATATTAAACAGTTTGTAATTTGATATCGGCAGCATATTTACCAAAATGAGATATCCTCTTATAGCCAGATAGCTAATTTTTAATTTGTTAAAATTTCTTTCTTTTTAAAGGATATCATGCTTTTTGACATGCAAAAATAACCAGCTATATGGTATAATTTCATCGTTTAAAAAATATTTTCAGATAAATACAATCACAGAGATTTGCAATAAATGTTCATAAGAAGGAGAAAATTGTTGATATAGTCTCCACTTCTAGAAGAATTGTATAATTGTATAATTCCTGATAAATGATAAATGAAATTTGTATTTGCAACAGATATTCATTGAGTAGAAAATGGTGGACAGTTTCTGTACCTAGATGCGTTTTTTACGCATATTTCTTGTAAAAACTATTTTCAGAAAAATAATCACCAAAAGAATTTATGATAGATGTTGGTAATTGACAGTACCTGTAGATGGAAGGACGGATTAGTTGGTTATAGAACACAACAGATAATTACACAACACAATGATATAGGTCTCCATGCCCCAATTAAGACTTCCTAATAAAGTTGTCAGTGTAAAACATTACAGTATTATCGTATAAATGCATTCTCATGCTAGGACGTATGGCAAGAATCATACTCACGCCTGAGAATGAGTGATTTTATCATTCATTTCAACGAGTTTTTCATTAGTCTTTTGATATCTGCAATGAAGATTGTAATTGGAAATAGAAAATCAATTGATATTGATCTTCCAAGCACGGACGCTGTTTCAGCTTCAAGGGGCATCATTTGTTGGATGAACAGCTGTGTTAACTTAAAATTTACCTTGTCTTACAGTTCAGAAACAATCTTTAACTTATGCTAATCAATTTTGAAAGTCCGGAACAAAGCATGCGTAGGGTCTTTTTACATGGCTGGAAATATCCACAGGGAAATGCCAATGTAGAGATTTGCTATCTGATGCATTGCCTGACCACCCTTAGGTGAAAAATGGGAAATTTATCTTAAATTTCTCCTTAAGATCAGTTCACCAAAAACCGTCTCCGGAGATACCCACAGCTTTCTAAAGCTGGTCAACATCTACTGCAATGTATTAATAATGCTGAAGACCTGGAGTAGGTCTAGTATGGAAAGCTCTATGTCACACCCAAGTCAAGGTGCCATGTTAGAATCCTGATTATATGTTATATAAACCAGTTTTAAAATAGTATTACCATATTTATCCAGCAATGAGCCCCTTAATTCCTGGTATTTGAATATATATATCAACCACAATTTAATTCAAAACAGTTTAACAGAATGGACAACAAGTATTGTTGTCCAATAGCAACATTCAGATTTTGTGAGTTGGACCCTAGGCTTTTTGCAGGATAAATATGGTATTACAATTTTGACGACATGGAGACGGAAAAAAGTCCCAGCAATCATGCATTAACAAAAACATTTGTTACATGGAGTTATATATATAGTAAATGAAACAATAACCATATCTATCTATTACAAGTCAACAAAATAAAACAAACCACATCATTCACAAGTGTTTGTTAATTTGCTTCACATTTCACTCTACAAGCACTCCATGGTGTGTTTTTTCTTCCAAATTTTTCAAAAATAAATTGCAAAAACAAAATCAAACAAACAGAATTGCTATCTGGAACAATGGCACAATTTGAATCTTTTTAAGCAAAATCCTCAGCAGACCTTAGAATGCCGCACTACAATCCTATCTAAGGTTGATCTGTATAAAGTTTTATCAAATTCCATCACTGAATCAATTGATACTTTTCTATATAGTAATTGTGACCTTGACATTGAAACCATAAAATACAAACTCATAAAAAAGTATTCTTAATCATGATCTCTGAATCAAGTTTGATAAAAATCCAATGGTAACTATGACCTTGCTCTTGGTACCATATAGCACTTACTGTGTCCTTGACCTTCATATCTTACAATAGAATGGTGACCTTGACTTTGTATTTCTGCAACATTAATGTGACCTTGACCTTGATATCATTCAATATGGGAAACCTTGACCTTGGTATCCTATAACAGTATAATGACCTTGACCTTAATTAGTATCATTTAACACTATGGTGACCCTGACCTAGAAATCCCTCCACATGGGTGACCTTGACCTTGGTTTCCTGTAACAGTAAGTTGACCTTGACCTTGGTGTCCTACATTACTAACCCATCTTAAGTTTTCCTCATACTTGTTTTCTTTTGGATGAAGTTTGTCAAAACACACAATATAGCAACAGAATGAATATTGATAACATATATAGCCACTCTATAGGGGCTTAAAAATCAGGAGACCACAAGACCAAGGTTTATAATGGAGATATGATAGGCGACTATAACTAAAGACAAAAAGTTAAACAGAGTAGTATGAGTGGTTACCACAGACACACACAGGTAAATCCCAAAAACAGGACAAAAACCAACTTACGCATTCGTAGCAGTTATTCTGTCCCTGACATTACCCAGCTTTTCATTTGTCTTCACAACACTAACACAAGGAAAAACACCAAAGAAATGTGCTGAGAACTACACATTGTGTGCAAAACGTTGACAAAAAAAATCACTTTTAAATCTTATCACTGCAGTCTCTACAACTGATTAGTTATATCAAATGAAAAACACTCAAGAAAGTGCTGAGAAACTACAAATTGTGTATGAAATGTGAAAACAAATAATTTCTTATTCTAAAAATTCTTATCACAATTTCTACAACTTAGTTATATTAAATCAAATAAATTCAAATTATAGGCTACACACCCAGATTGTAAGATCAGGCAATTTCTATCAATTAGAAGGAAAGCCATCTAAATAAGGGCGTTTCAGGCAAAGAGTCACACAACATAAGATGTGAATAGCTTGGGCCAAAAAGACATGTAAATGTTAAATTAGTTAACATAATTAATAGGAATAATTTCAAATGCATATAATGTATATGTGTTCACATACAAAAAATTAAACAGAAGTTTGAAATATATTGTTCAAAACAAAACAAAATATATTAGGTAATATAATTTTCTAATTTGGCTGCACATCATTAATGTTTAATTCCAAAAAAATTAAACACAAATATCATCTTATGCTTCTAAAGGAATGAAAAACAGGCTGCAAAACTTCTAAAAAATGGGAAGGAGGGAAAGAGAAATGGACAGACAGATGCGGGGTATAACCAACCACTTCGTGGGGAGACATGTTAAAAAATAAAAAAACAACATCAGCGAAATTTAAAATTTAACAAAAATATTTGTATGGACATCTACATAAGACTACAACAGTTAACATCAAATACCAAGATTTGTAATTCATGACTTATAGAACTTACAGATTTATGAAATAATTCAAAATGGTTCATGTAGAGGAATTTTGGGAAACAGACAAAGACACTGTGATTCGTTTGATCTACACAAATACTAGAATATGTCAGAATTTTAAAAAAATTTGTTAAAAGAGGAAAATAATCAGATGAAATTAACAAATAGGATAAGAAATGTGTCAAGTGGATGAAGAAATTTTTTAAATGAATGAAGAGTTTAAATGACCATGAAGATACTTACGTATCAGACTCTTTGATGGTTTTGAAGCCATAATGAATGTCTTGTTTAAGTTCCTGGAAAGGAGTTATTCCCATTTTTCTCTTCAGCTCTGAGGCATATCTGACCTTTGATCCTAGAACTTGTCTTAATGTAGTGATTTCACCCTCAACCTAAACAAGAGGAATAAAAAGTTGATTTGTTTTCAAGACTTTGCAAGATAAAATATGATTTCTTCATCTGTCGCTTCAAATGACTTTCTTAGGAACATTTGAATTCCTATCGAAACAAAAAACAAGAGCATGTATGTATTATTATGCCTTCATTAAAATTGATGCATCGTCTCCCTGTCATTTAGCAAGACAACAAAGACCCATTGTGTATGATGTTACATAAAAATTCTATTTATAATATCTGTGACATATTTTCGATCTAAGGTGTTTCTTAAATGCAAATTGGATTGTTTGCAAAGAACTTTGTTTACAAATAACCGAGATTAACTGGGATTGTTTATAAACTAGAACTGTCGTCCAGAGGGCCAACTCATACACCCGCCCCTCCCCCGCCCCTCTGGTGAAGATTTTTCAACAAAAACCTGTTTTTAGTGAACGGGCTACCAAGGCAACATAAATTTGTGGGGGAAAAACCTGCATGCATATGTTCACATTATGAGTCCCTAACATTCCTGTGTATTTCAAATGAAATCGGTTGATAGCTATATAGGAGTTGTCCGAGTTGTCTTAACAAAGTTTTCCACAAAAATATGGGTATTGAAACCTGGTAACCATGGAAACCAAAAATTTTGTAGAGAAATATCATGCATGTACATTTACACATGGTCCCTATATCACTCCTGTGTAGTTTGACTTGAAGCAGTTCACAGGTTTATGAGGAGTTGACTGGACAAAATTCCCCCTCACCCAAAAAACCAAGTATAGTGACCTGGTTACCATGGTAACCACAAAATTACAACATGATATAGATTACGCACATCTACAATGTATAAGGGTTATTGCCATAAAGTTTCGTTGAAATTCCCTCAGTAGTTTAGGAGGAGTAGCCGGTACATCTTTGTGTCTACAGAGGACAGATGGAGGGAGGGACGGACAACCTGATTCCAGTATACCCCCCCCCCCCCCCCTAACTTCGTTGCGGGGCATATAAATAACTGGAATTGTTTACAAACTACTTACTTTTGCGAGTTCCTCTCTGTATTTTTCTAGATCCCTCTCCCTCTCGGCAGGATCCTGGTAAACTGGAGGTTCCTCTGAGGACGCTCCATCAACACCCTCGACTGTCTCAAACGTGGGCGACTCTAGGTTGTCATACATCATGTGTTCATCTGCAATTAAAGTAAAATTTTAGGCATCTTAATACTGCTATATCACTGCAACACAGACATCTTAAAACGGTTCACAAATTACTCTCCGTAGTTATTAGGGCTTAACCAATCAGTCAATATCTTTCTCAACTCCTTTGGGAGCTTACTGCCGGAGCTGCCATTTTGGCGCTAACAGCTTACACACATAGCATTTACTGCACAATCACGTACTCCTTTAATTTGCAGTTTGACTGGAACACAACAAAGTGAAGAATCTTGTTAAAGGATACAACACACTAAATAAGTCCATGCCCTGATCAAACCAGTGAACCTTCGATCACATAGTCCAGCATCCTACCACTAGACCACCCTGTGCCTCGTGCCTTAATTGGCATGCACTTGTCGTTGGGTTTATCGTTCTATAAACAGCAGGTCATTTTGAGGAAGCCATCATTCGAATGTTGTTACACTGTTGGGAGGTGGGCGTTGGGGCAGAATAATCAGTTTCATCTGGCGGTATTTTCCAACACTATGTGAACCTTTTAGTATGATCAATGTTCATTGACAGTATGCCTTTGAGTTCAGCAAAATAATTTTTTATTAACACAAAGCGAAGTTTAAAATTAAATTCTGCCGTTATAAAATGTACACTAATGAAGGATTGCATTACTCAAGCACCTTGGTGAAAATGTCAAATTTACTGAAATAGCGAGATTCGCCAAAATATCACATATAGATATAAATTGTATATACAGTGTAATAGGAAGAATCTTCTCTAAAATACTGAATGCTTTTCACACATGTTAAAGTGAATACAGGATATTGCTGAATAATGTGTATTAGGCAACTATTCAAGTACAGATATACATACCATGTCCTGTTACTGTCTATCATATACAATATACAGATCATGTGATCATCGTACTGCGGAAATATCTAATGTTAGTTGAATGGTATAAGCTCTGGGCTATTCTATGTCCTTGCCATTTTTGTCCTAACATAAATATATATACATACATGTCTACCCTTGGACCTGGTACGTCCATGTATCAACTCAACCATACAAAATCTAATGTAAGCTGTGTGGTTGATTAATACTAAAAGCTCACGGCCATTTTGCGTTCAGACAGGAGCACTCGGCATATTTTGGATGTACTAATGGATAATACCGGTACATTAATCTACAGCTGTTTTGTGGTAAAGTCCTCAAATATCAAATTTACATTTCAGTTTTTTGGGAGATGAGAAATTAGTTTTGTAGGCTTTCAAATTTGATGACAGATAATGAAATGTATGAATTATCACTATCTCCGCGGGATTCTCACGTTGATATAAATTTGGTTTGTACAATATTTCAGTGGTATTATCAGGTGGTCAGCTGGCACAATGATAACACACTTCACTTCCCATTCATCTAACGTGTGGTTTTTGATTCCCCAAAAGATATGAAAAAGCCCCCCCCCCCCCCCCACCCCCACCCCCCCACAACATTCCAGATATCTTGTTTTATTCTCTGTCATATAGCATTACTTACTGTAATGATGAACCAACTATGGCCTCAGGTTTAATTAAACATGATTATTTTGCAAATGATAGTCCAATACTGGATGTAGGTCAAAGGTCAACATGTAAGATGTAGGACATATTGATAATAACTCTTTTTTCACATTCTATAACTTCCTACATAGGTAGGTTATTAGTTCAAAATCCCTAATTTCTTGATTTATAACATAAAGCTACCTGCTTCTGTGAGATCTGAAAGGCCAAAATCATAATCAGAATCAATATCTTCCTCTGCTGGGGGCATTTCTCCGATAATATCATCCTCAATATAACCATCGAGATCTCCATTGTTGTCTACGTATACGTCCTCGTCGGACTGCGATCCCTCATGGTGGGTGAGCTGTAGAAATTTCAGGTAGTTTTCAGCTTCACTGATGTTTGCCTCGTAGCGAAGGTCATCAATGCTACAATTATCACTTCCCTCCACTGTTTTGTCATTTGTCACTGATCCAGTTGACTTTTTCCTGTTGTTTTCTGTCATCTTTCACTATTCTTTCACTACCGCATAGCCACTTTCTTGTCCGTTACACTTAAGTTTTTCAATTTCTACAGAAATCTTACACTTTACACCATCAAATCAGTGAGGAGAAATGTCATAATTTTGACGATGACAAATAAACCAGTATTTTTTTCTAAATGAAAAATCGAGATTAAGAAAATATTGATCAGTTAAAAAATTACAAAATGATAATTATTCATGATCAACTATATCAAAATCCTTATTACAATCTGAGCTTTTGATTTCAAGGAAAAATGTTGATTTTCTAAAAATAAATTCGAAATATTCAAATTTATATACAGTGTATAGACATCAATGAAACTTTTTCTTTCTTTACAATCTTTATGTACTTCCTATCGAAAAAGGTGACATGAAATATATCGATATCTGCCCTGTTCACATTCTCTCCAAATACACGACGACTAGATAACCTACTATCAGTCCGATTGTACCACGAAATAATCACAACATACAGGACATGATTTCTGACCCCGAAGTTCATATCCAATGAGATCCATTGTTCAGCAAATATTATCACCGAAACGATTACATAATGCTATAAATAGAACATCCACTTTCATCTGAACTGACAAAATCACAAAAGTTTCCTTTAAACACTTTTAGTAACACCAGTAATGTATCGATATATAAAGATGTTTTCTTGTTCTCCCACAACACAGACACTGTATCTATAAATAAATCTTCACTATCGATATGTCCTGAGAGATTTTCTCCTCTTTTGACAAATCCACAATGTTTGCACAGATCATCAATAGGATATTATTCTAAACAGCTGTTCAAGTCCCGTCCTGAGATAAATCCTAAGGTTTGTTTGAAACTTCCCAGAAATTCTTCATTTATCTTCGGTCAAGCAGTTACTTGATCGTGAAACAAATCAAAATCCATCACTAAATTCCAAACGGTATGTCCTGAAACTGTACAACAGACCAGAACATTCACATTCCTTTTCACATCCATCACTCTGACCAGGGGTCAAGAAGCAATGGTCAGAAATGACCTGAAGATGTCAAGTCTATTTTAAGACAATTTGACCTGTTAGGGCTAGTGTACAAATGTCATAACTTTGAGACAGAAATTGTCAGACCCATGTGTGGGAATTTGGCTATATGTAATCTCAACTGGTCCTGCCACGTCAATTCATTCAATTACACATGTGATTGCAGAGTACAGGTAAGAATCTGACAGGTGAGCGTGGTGATTAATCACTTATCTATAGCTAATGGACAGAAAAGAGTTATCTCCCCTTAAGGCATCACAATGCACACATTGAGATAAAACATCTTCAGTGAAAGTTATACAGTAATTAATTTTCTCAAACTTAAACTTATATATATACCACATAGATATCATATATAAAATCAAAGATGTATATTACCCTGAATTTTCTTATACCTAATGTACCAAAATCTGTTCCTTCATCCATAGCGAAATGAAACCAAGTGTGGCCAATCAAAACTTTTTGTGAGGAAGATCCGGAGATTGTCTATAAACTTCAGTCATATGCTTTTCTGTATGAAATGTCTATATAATAAGTCAAGCAAAACTGGCACTTCAATAAAGAAAACACTTTTATAACTGATATGTAAATAGAAATTTAGTTAACTACATGTATATCATACAATATATTTTACAACAATTGCCAAATAACTTATATTAACTTATATTAATCACTCTTGTTGGCCCGGATGGAAGCATGTGAGGTGTCTTATTGTGGGAGGAAACCGGAGAACTCGATATCTGACGATATCTGACAGCAGGTGACCACATATCTTTCACAGTTGGTTGGGGAATCGAACCCCTGCCATCTAGGTATAAAGGCGAATGACCATGTGTTACCAATGCGGGACCTGACCACACAAAATTTGAAGAGGCACATGGCAATTAGGACAGGAACAGACAGTTTTCATGTAAGTTTGTATTTTTAGTTACTTGTGCATGGTCACCGTGGCGGGGCCGGGCCAATGATAGAAAAAAAAAAATCAAAAATCAGTCGAAAAAGGAAATGAAACTAATCATCAATAACGATTTTGAAAAGGCAATTAATCGGAAATTTCTGAGAGTGTTCATAAATCTTTGCCATGTATTTTTGTAATATGTTACCAAACCAAGAAGTAGCTATATATAGTTTATCTTATATTTTACTGAAATATATTCATTGGTCATTTACATACAAGTGATTAAGGATATTTAAATATATCAACAATATATTTGTTTATGTTCAGTATTAAAAATATTGATAACAAAGGCTATGACATGTAATTAATGAGATGTACTATTACATTTCTTTAAAAGGGCAGTTCTGTGCTAAATTCGAAAAACCGATCAATTTTGAGTTTCCAATTATCAATTCTGAAAGTGAATCTGATTTCCTCACTAGTACTTACCTGGTAAGTAAACAGTGACTATGGATGACGATGGATTTAAAAATAAAGCAAATTTAAGAAGAAATTTTTGTTGTTGTTGCTGCAAGCAATGAAGTCGAGTTTTATCAACACAGTAGCTGTCTATCTGTACAGGTTAATCTAGTGGAGGTCTATATGTCAACTCTACATGATCGGAGTACACGGTGACACTGTAGACCCATTCACATGAGATTCACATGAGTGATGCATTGCGACTCAATGGAGCCGATTATTGTATGTGTAAACTTTATGTGTGACTCAGAACACTATTTCTTCAATCAATACATGTACCTACACCTGCTGGTGACTGAGTCTGATTCCAGGTAAATTCACAACTCACGGAAATTAACGACAGGTTCTGTTGCCATAGAAAATTACATTTTTCGTATAAAATTCATCACATTTTAATCAGCCATCTCGGAATAGGTCTACCTAGTGATGCCTGTTGTTATATAATCTATAACGCAGAATAAGGCGTTAGGTATACACTCTTACAGAAAATCACATACGGACATGCAAGCAAGCTTGCAATATTGTAAAATATAAATAAAATAAATGTAACGCTTTTAACGTTTGTTAATGTTGAATCTGACTGCCATCGTAGACTTCTATAGCTTCCTAATTATCACCCCTACTTATCCACTCTTTGTCTGTTTTCAAATATAGCTTTCTATTTTTTCTTCTTTCTCATTCTTTTTTTCTTCATTATCTTTCCCTTCTTGTTCTCATTCATTCCCAATATCCTCATTCCTAACTTGGTACTTTTTCTTCTAAATTTCCAAACTCCACCTGTCAATCCATACATGTCCTTTTTTCCAATAATACGTAGAATTTTTTTTTTTTTTACATTCTTCACCCATCTTTCCATTCACCCTTGTCTTTCTTTAATATTCTTCTTCTTTTCTTACTTCCACTATACAGTCTTACCTTTCCTTAATCATCAGATACAGGACCTTTTTTTTTCAAACTTTCGGTAAATCTCATCGCTTGAGTCTGAAACCCTAGGCAGGGGCCCACAATAGCTCTGTTGATTAGCCACGTAACCTCAGACCTGCCAGGGTCGTTTTGAGGCAAAGTCTCCTTGTAGTAGTTGGTGACTACCTCAATGAACAACATACGGGAGGCCTGTCCCATGCCATCCAGACCAAATAAGGTAAAATGCCTTGTCTAAGGACACAACCAAAAGAGCATAGACTGGCCTATTATTCAGCTTCCCCGTCAGAGACTGAGCTATTGTGGCCCCACAGTATCAAGGGAGACATTAGGAAGGAGAAAGTAGAACAGAAAGAAATGGTCTATATATAGTGATATAGAAATCTTAACAAGAATTTATCACCAGTGAGTAAACATACACTATAACAACAACATCACAGACACAAGCTTGATCCTAGCTATTATCTACTGATCCACATGATCACCTCCGGGTAGTCGGTACAAGTCCAAGGTCACACGAACTTTTGAAGCCTATATATATATATACATGTAACATAACCACAATATGTTTACAAAGGGCTGTGTGTGTTACAAGTACTGCTATATTTAGAAAAATGTCTACTTCACCATGTCTATGAAATCATTTTCTTACTTTTTACTTTTTGTCTTCTCTATAGGTGTTTACTTGTTATACCAGACTGAGACTAATGGCTCACTTCCTTCCGAGCGAACAAGGATGACTAATCTAGGATTTTAACAAAACCTCATATCTGCTGTTTTAATTGTTTAAATTATAGTATATATATATATATACCTAAATATATTGGGTTTCTCCTCCGATACAAGGCGTAACAACATGTATATATTTTGGATGCCAGTTATTTTTTCATTATGAAATTTTAAAACTCAGAAAACAGATCTTTGCATGTGAAAGTATATTTGTCGTTGTTGCATTCAAATTTACAACACAGTAGATCAAAATAATTTTTGACAAAGTGATGTTTAAAAACACCTGGGTTTTTTTTCAATGACATAAGTGACCTTTACTGCTGTGATGAGGCTGTTTCTCCCTGCTTTCCCAATTAAATCAGATTCAGGATGTAAATTACATTTTGAGATAAATATTCTCGATTGATGTGGCTCCTCTAGATTTTATTTTCATCAAATGTTTTGATAACAAATGTGCACATGTATACATGCTGAACAAATACTGATTATATCATAAAATATACATCAAAATTAAAGATTTCCTGAGCTATTATATACCTTTAGAATTGTACACATACCTGCATGTATCTACGTAGGAGAAATTCCATGTGAGAACAAGGTTTATCTTATGTTGATAAGTTAAGACAAACGTGACCAGACACGAGACAATTTTCTAGAAGGCCACTTGCACACTTTCTTCCTTAAGAAACTGTTAAAATCTAACTTCCATGGATTTCAATTGAAATTATGGATAACACTGCTACTTTCAAGCACTCTGATGATCCAGACTGGGAATACAAATAACTAAATAAATATTCCGGCACATTGATGTTGTTGTAGAACAGAACCTGGAATAGTTTAGATCTTTAATCACCATGATGTCGTCCTGACGACAGTGATTTTATCCAATCAGATTGTTGTCTTGTTTTACCCAAGTAGCATGGTGTGTAGTGCATGTTATTTTCCAGCTGCCGTTTACGGAACTAGCTAACTTTGATTTCTTCATGCATGTTCTGGGTTAGATCTAGATATTTTGTTTTTTAGAAATCCCAAAATGTTCTGCTTTGAGCAATGAGGAGTGATATATACCTCCTGTTTGAAATTTTTTGGGTTGTGTGCAATGGTACGCTAAAGTATGGTATGTCTATATCCAAAATATACTACTTGACTGTTATTTGGATGAACAGGTCATTTTTAAGGCAAGGGTTTCCTTGTAGTAGTTGGTGGCTACCTCAATGAACAATACATAGGAGGCCTGTCAAATGTCATCCAAAGCATTTTGGGTAAAGGGATGCTGCACTGTTTCTATAGGAACATATTGTTGAGTGTTGTATCCTCCTGAATTCCTCAGTTTTGTGACTTTTTATCATCCTTTCAAACATTAAAAGCTAGTTATTTCTCCTACAAAGCTGCAGGTTAATCAGTAAACAAGATTTATATAATTTCAATCAGTTGATGGTAGGAATTAGAATGTAATTATTTTCTCCTTGGTATACGAGTTATGCCAATAGGTGGCGCTACCAGTATTTGCACATGCAAATGGGCTTAGGTTCAACTTATACGTGTCATTGAGGCGACACAGGTAACAGTGAACACACATATTCTTTTTGTATTTTCTATTAATGAGATAAAATAAGCTAGGTGAGGAGTTTATATGATGTGTGCGAAATGTATCTTTTTGCATCATTAAATTGTTTTTGATAATCATGATGTTTTATGATAAATTCATCAGTCAGAGCCTATGTCTCTGTGAAATACAGTTGTTGTATTTGTGTTGTTTATATATCCTATAGGAATTTATATATATATATATGTATATGTAGAAGAGAAGATGTGTTTGTTTTGATCTGTAAATGATACCACAAACTGACAAATAAAGACCCAGACATGACACACACAAACATTCAAACAATGTCACTCTTCAGCTGATATAGTATGTATACATGCATCAATTCTTGGAAGAATAAAAAGATTTACAAAACTTAATTTCTTGCTTGTAACCATGGCAACTGTGCAAGTGGGATTGTTCCAAGCCTGCGGGCTATTGCGTGACAATGCTAAACAGACACGACTGATTATGAATCAAAAATAGAAATAGTGATGGTTTTGATAACCTTTACATAAATCAAAATATTTCAGCCAATTTTAAAGAAGGATAACATCTATTCTATAGAACATTATCAGGAAATTTTCGGGATTTTCTAACATGCAAAATATGATCATGATTGACAGAGCAATTATTTAAACACTTAAAACATATCCATACCATCATATAACACTGAAAACAGTCAATAGATATAGATCTAATTATACTGAGGTTAAATTTCACTAAATCATATCAGCTCAGTAACCAAAAAAGGCTATAAATGATAAACATTTAATATAATTATTACAGATAAGTAGAGGTCATGTGACCAATCACAACTGGCAATGGAGACCACTAAGGTTCATCTATTCATTAGTCGACGGTCAATCACAACCGGCAAAGGAGACCGCGAAGGTTCATCTATTCATTAGTCGACGGTCAATCACAACCGGCAAAGGAGACCGCGAAGGTTCATCTATTTATTAGTCGACGGTCAATCACAACCGGCAAAGGAGACCGCGAAGGTTCATCTATTCATTAGTCGACGGTCAATCACAACTGGCAAAGGAGACCACGAAGGTTCATCTATACATTAGTCGACGGTCAATCACAACCGGCAAAGAAGACAGCGAAGGTTCATCTATTCATTAGTCGACGGTCAATCACAACCGGCAAAGGAGACCACGAAGGTTCATCTATTCATTAGTCGACGGTCAATCAAAACCAACAAGCACAAGGTTGTGTACAGCACACAAGATGGAATGGGGTGGCACAAGGTAGTGTAGTGTCACACAAGACGGCGTAGGGTGGCACAAGGTTGTGTAGGGTCACACAAGATGGCGTAGGGTGGCACAAGGTAGTGTAGGTTGGCACAAGGTTGTGTAGTGTCACACAAGATGGCGTAGGGTGGCACAAGGTAGTGTAGGGTGGCACAAGGTTGTGTAGGGTGGCACAAGGTTGTGTAGGGTGGCACAAGGTAGTGTAGGGTGGCACAAGGTTGTGTAGGGTGGCACAAGGTTGTGTAGGGTGGCACAAGGTTGTGTAGTGTCACACAAGATGGCGTAGGGTGGCACAAGTTAGTGTAGTGTGGCACAAGGTTGTGTAGGGTGGCACAAGGTAGTGTAGTGTGGCACAAGGTTGTGTAGGGTGGCACAAGGTAGTGTAGGGTCACACAAGATGGAATAGGGTGGCACAAGGTAGTGTAGGGTTGCACAAGGTTGTGTAGGGTCACACAAAATGGAGTAGGGTGGCACCATGTGGCATAGGGTCACACAAGATGGCATATGGTGGCACAAGGTAGTGTAAGGTGGTCAGGGTGACAGAACATGGTGAATAGGGTGGCACCACGTAGCGTAGGGTCACACAAGATGGCATAGGGTGGCATAAGGTAGTGTAGGGTGGCATAAGGTAGTGTAAGGTGGTCAGGTTGGTACAAGATGGGGAATAGGGTTGCATAAGGTAGTGTAAGGTGGCACAAGATAGCGAATAGGGTGGCACCAAGTGGCATAGGGTCACACAAGATGGCATATGGTGGCACAAGGTAGTGTAGGGTGGTGCAGGGTGACAGAACATGGTGAATAGGGTGGCACCACGTAGCGTAGGGTCACACAAGATGGCATAGGGTGGCATAAGGTAGTGTAGGGTCACACAAGATGGCATAGGGTGGCATAAGGTAGTGTAGGGTGGCATAAGGTAGTGTAAGGTGGTCAGGTTGGTACAAGATGGGGAATAGGGTTGCATAAGGTAGTGTAAGGTGGCACAAGATAGCGAATAGGGTGGCACCAAGTGGCATAGGGTCACACAAGATGGCATATGGTGGCACAAGGTAGTGTAGGCTGGCATAAGGTAGTGTAGGGTGGCACAAGGTAGTGTAGGGTGGCACAAGATGGCATAGGGTGGCATAAGGTAGTGTAGGGTGGCATAAGGTAGTGTAGGGTGGCACAAGGTAGTGTAGGGTGGCACAAGGTAGTGTAGCTAGGGTGGTGCATGATGACATAAGGTAACATAGGGTGGAGCAGGGTGGCACAAGGTATACGTAGTGTACAGTGGCACAAAGTACCGCAGTAGGGTGGCGAAAGATGGCATCAGGTAGTATGGTTGAGTAGACTCCTATGAGAGTGGATAAATCACACTTATTTTGTCTTCACTCCTTATTGGTACTACAAGATCCCGTGAGATGAGTACATGTCATGTATATAGTATGTGTCATGTATATAGTATGTGTCATGTATATAGTATGTGTCATGCACAGACGTCGCTCCTGTAGGAGTAGCAAACATGTACAGGACAAGGCTTTTTGTCAGGCGAGATAGATAAAGTTCTTTAATTATCTTAATACAACAAGTGTGTTCACTATAGGTAAGTAATTATATATATAATATGATCATGGGTAACATATATATCTGTATCGCTTGTGTACATTTACTGTTTCTAAATATGAGCAAATTATACGCAAAGTGGATAAAATATCTACATAAATACCGATACAATCATATCATTTCAAGTTTTCGATTATCATTCTGAAAGTGAAACCCAATATCCATCACCAGTATACAGTAGGATCGACTATAACAACTTCATACATTATATATATATAAACAGTACAGAAATACTTCCTTCTGTAGCATGTCTTGTGATTTCCTTAACTGTCCTATAATTTATTACATATACACTTGTTCTCTAATATAAACATCAATACACATCGGTACAGACAATGAATATTTCATATGAGCCAAGTATAGGTACATATCTACGTATAATACAGCTACAGATCGAACAAGTAATGGGTGTCCATTTTACAGCCTTCTTCTAACAATTCATCACCTGCGTTGTGTATAAATATATTTTCATAAGCTTTACTGACGACAGAAATTCTCCTGAGTACACTCAACATAATTAAATACTAAAAAGAGTCATAATATCAGCATCAGCACAGTTCTAGATACATTTCCTTTTTTCACATGCTACTTAACATATATATATCCGCAAATAAGTCTTCATGCCCTCAAATAATACCCTTACTCATTTTTGCAAAATCAGCAATTTTAAAACATTAAGATTAAAGTGGTTCACAAATAAAATGTCCCCAAACTTCAATACAAAACTTTCACACTAATGGAGAGTTTTTCGGCATAGTAGTTTAATATTATTTTGGCCCCGGATATTATCTGACAGGTGGCGTTACTGGTCAAGATGAAGTATGTAATTGGTCAATGTAGCGGTAAATGCAAAATGCAGAATATCCAGTTAAAAACGAAACAAAGTTAAGATTGAATGCTAGCTGAATAATCATATATATATATAAGTGGATGTATCTTTTCAAATGACACATTAATAACAGTGTGCGAAAGTAACGATAGACCGATAGACCGAGGCCATAGAAAAACCTGTCGGTCTATACAAAAACGTCAGCACAGTAGACCTGATGTCTAAGCAATTTAACTGCTTATTAATGTCTAAAACGTATTTTAAATGTTATAAATAAATAACATCAATTGCATTTCTCTTAAGTGTTGTTCGTTTTCATGCTTTGTTTGTCCGATCAAGTTCTGTAGACGTGTACTACGCTACCGTTTCAAACGTCCAGTTGATTGAGGGGAGATCACTCTCAGTCAACCGCTCCGTTGATACTGATTGCGATACAATATGGCGAACTTCTTACGCTATTATGAGGGGGCTAAACCTAATCAAAAGAGAAAAGGGGCAATACCTTTATCAGAAGATACGACGAAACAAAACGCAATGCATATGAAGACACAAGGGAACGGGCGTTCATGCCTCACCGGCAGGTAGGAAGGTCATGGCTAAAATTTGACTATACTAAAATGTGGTGCGAGACTTGCAAGGTGTTTAGAAAAAACAAGTCCAACATACAGTCACAGATGTGGTTTGAAGGAACGTCAAACTTCAAAATAGACACCATCAAAGCCCATGAAAAGAGTATGCTACACATTGAATCCGCCAAGGCACAAACAAACATCATAGATAACCCTGCTAAGTCGGAAGGTGTGTCGGCCATACGACTGCTGAATGCTTCAAATTTACGAAATTTACGATAAATAAACACACATATCGCAATGAATTGAAAATCAGAGTTTGTCATTATTTTAGTGGAAAAAATTGCGGTCTATAGAAATTTGGTTGGGTCTATGCAATTTGAAATTTATATAGACCTATTGTCTATGAAGATTCATGAGTTACTTTCACACACTGTAATAAGATTATAATCCTGATTCAAATGCAGTCTTATTATCACCTGGATGGATTAGACCAAATGTCAAAATAATGTTCATGTTCAATTCGTTTTATTTGCAAATCTCAATGCTATATATGGTTATAGTGTGGGTATCCCAACTGCTTCAAAGAAATAATGAAGTCCAGACTCTCTAAGGTCTGAAAGACCTCAAGAATTGTTTTTAGAACATGCATTCATCACTTTATGACTAGTAGAGATTTAGATGAATTACGATTATTTCCCCTATTGGACCCCGCCCCTTTGGCCCCCCGGGGGTCAGAGTCACCATTTATGCAAAATCTGTTCCCCTTCCCCCAAGGATGTTTCTGATAAAATTGGGTTCAAATCCATTCATAACTTTATGACTAGTAGCGATTTGAAGGAATTACCTCTATTTCCCCTATTGGGCCCCGCCCCTTTGGCCCCCCGGGGGTCAGAGTCACCATTTATGCAAAATCTGTTCCCCTTCCCCCAAGGATGTTTCTGATAAAATTGGGTTCAAATCCATTCATAACTTTATGACTAGTAGCGATTTGAAGGAATTACCTCTATTTCCCCTATTGGGCCCCGCCCCTTTGGCCCCTCGCGGGTCAGAGTCACCATTTATGCAAAATTTGTTCCCCTTCCCCCAAGGATGTTTCAGACCAAATTGGGTTCAAATCCATTCATAACTTAATGACTAGTAGCGATTTAAAGGTATTACCTCTATTTCCCCTATTGGGCCCCGCCCCTTTGGCCCCTCGCGGGTCAGAGTCACCATTTATACAAAATTTGTTCCCCTTCCCCCAAGGATGTTTCAGACCAAATTGGGTTCAAATCCATTCACTTTATGACTAGTAGCGATTTAAAGGAATTACCTCTATTTCCCCTATCGGGCCCCACCCCTTTGGCCCCTTGGGGTTCAGAGTCACCATTTATGCAAAATCTCTTCCCCTTCCCCCAAGAATGTTTCTGACCAAATTGGGTTCAAATCCATTCATAACTTTAAGACAAGTAGCGATTTAAAGGAATTACCTCTATTTCCCCTATTGGCCCCGCCCCTCGAGCTCTGGCCCCGTGGGGGTGAGAGTCACCATTTATGCAAAATCTGATCCCCTTCTGCCAAGGATGTTTCTGATCAAATTTAGTAAAAATCCAATAAGAACTTTTTGACAAATAGCGATTTGAAGCAAATGTTGACGGACGACGGACGCTGCGCCATGACATAAGCTCAACCGGACCTTCGGTCCTGGTGAGCTAAAAATGATTCAAACTGATATAATTTTGTTATCCGAGCTTAAATGCATTAGTTCGTTTATATTTATTTATTTCACTAATAGTTAGTAGTTTTACATTATAACCACCAGCATTAAAACTATGCCGTTTATCTTTTTTAAAGATATTTCTTGTTTAAGGATAAATAAGGTATTTTCTACAAAATAACAGTGACCTTGCCCTAGACCATCCCAGAATGTTGAAATGCGATAGGATAGAAGATGTATATGATAAGTGCAGACAACATCCATACGAAAATCTTCCAACATATTTTGTATTGTATAATATAACATACCGTATATATATATAGGATATTGGTGGGAATCTGTGTTAACACAATACAGTGTAAACAACCTGTAATGATCTAATATAGGACTTCAAAATCACCGATGTGACAATGTTTTAAAGGTTCAGCAAATAAAAGGCATAATAGCTAGTGTATAATCATATATTCTATAAATATCAATTCCTAAGGATTTATAAAAAAAATAGTGAAAAATTCAGCCTGACTGACTATAAACAGTAAATGCTTATTATTTTTTCTATATTCCTCATATATCTGTCATCCATGACATCAAACACCAGTCCTTTGGGTCTGTTAGTCATGACTTACCCTGAGATACACCATACATCAATCAATCATCAAATTGACTTATACACTGAAGAATTTACTCTGTGCATTTGCTTTCATACTTTTACAATAGTATTTCTTTTTACAGCTTTAATTTGTTGAAACATCATATATAGCATCAGAATAATATTTATGTGATAGATGATGATGACGATGATGATGACGACGACGATAATTTGGCAATTTAAGCATCCTACCCTGTGGTCTCTAATTTATGGCCTCATCTTATAAATAATTGTTGTGATATAAATATGTTGAACAAAGAGCATCAATCATTATAGCGCGTCCCTTTAACAGTATGTTACACAGCATTATATATATAGTATAGCCTTTAATTAGTGCATGTGAATGTGAACATGTATGTATATATCAACTGCCGCATCATCCTGTCAGAGACAGTTTGGCTACTTATACTACAATACATGTACATGATCATATATGTTGTAATATATATACAGATGTAGAACAATAGACTTTCAATCCTTAGCAAAGCGACTCTCAGTCTATAACAGTACATTATACAGAGGAGGTTAATTAGCAATGTGGACGTCTGTTTCAGACTTGCATGTTAGATACAGACAGTGTATATGATTATAAGGCGTCAGACTTTGAAATAGAGTCCCTGTAGGGTTGGGGACTTCTTTGCTGTTAAATATCATGGGAAGTATGTATACTATACAGGGCTTTTTCTGAGCGTTTTCTGGGGCCGTTAATGGGCCCCATATTCCCAATTGAAATTATTTCATATTTAAGCCAAATTCCCAAAATGTGCAGTTTACTCCCGAAAAAATCTTTCCCAATTCACCAATTTTCTTCCCAAAATGAGAAGAAAAGGCCCTTTCCCAAACCAGTGAGAAAAAGCCCTGTAATAAGAGCACCAGTGTATAACTTAAACATAGTCTTTCCTTTTTTCCATCACGGTGAATATCCACTCATTCTGCATGGAAGTTACTACCTGGGCACCTGTGGCATTGTAATAAGTCTTAGAAGCCAACACATCAACTTTGACTATAAATAGGTAGATATTATTGCACATATATTGAAAAGCCATTTGTTAGCATTATTATGACCGAACTGCAAAATAAACATGGGTATTATTGATCTTGTCAGAATAATATGACTAAGCCGTAAAATAACTAGTTGGTGGAAGTTTCTTTTAGGTTTGAAATGTTTTCTGTTAAATGCTTATTGATCATGACTGCCCACAAAAGCATTCTTTTAACGAACTTTCAGTTGTTACCTTGTCATGTCACAACTGTCATGAAAATTCAATTAGATACTTTCACACTTATACTCACTTCTTGGGATTTTCATGGGTTGGATTAAATGTAGTACTGTGAGAGAAATTTAAACTTTAAAATTTAAAGACTAAAATATATATTATTAATTTGGTGATTATACTTGAACATGATGGGTTTGAGACACACAGACAGATGATGTTTCCCCACTGATCACGATGACACATTGGTTTACCTGTTTTCCCTCCAACTGTCAAAGTAACATTTGTTCAGGTTAAGCAGAGCTAGCAATGTAATAAAAACTCAGAGCTTACATATTGTTTGCTGAACTTGCGAATAATGAGATAAAGATCAATTTTCTTCCACATATGTTACACACATGAAACTGAGAGGCTTTGATAGAACTGAAAACCTTGGTTCTGATTGTTTTTGTAAACAAAGAAGAGAGTCCATGGGCCTGAAAGTATAGACAGCACTAGTACTGGTCTAACACCTTATTTCTAGTTCAGTCTTGTGAGGGTTTCCGTTTACATACATAGTGGTAGTACATCCGCCTAGAGAAACTGAAGAGGTCGCTAGTTCAAGCCCCAGCATGGGTAGGATATTTCCATCACTCCCTTTTTAACTAAGCGTTTAATTATATAACTTATCAATATACTATCAGATTGGTAGAAAAATAAATCCAACACAATTAGGCATAATTTGATTTCTGCAGACAAGCATTCTGATGATGGAGATTCAGGCTTATAAGTGTGTTTGCATGCAAGATACAATGGAAGTGATTTTATTGTTGTAATTTGGACATAGCCCAGTGGATTTCGACAATGTAACCATGATTTTGTTGTGATTGATAGTTACTCATCCGCCAGCAAGCCATCAGGTTATCTAATAGACAAGTAAGTGAAGAAACTATGACTATAATTTTGAGATCTATATATCCAATGTGGTCCTTTTATGCATTGTCAGACCTGGCTTTATTTATTTATTGAGAGTTACTGGTTATCTGGAAGGGGACATTGATAGAGTTAGTGAGTGTAAACCAGTGTAAACGGTGCACGTATATGTCTTGTTGGGCGCTCCAAAGGAACATGCTTTCCCTGCTCTTTCAGATTCGTAATAAACATAATTCAGCTTTGTGAGAAGGGGGGGTTGCACGGTTAAAAAACATGAATTTGTTATACATGTATTAGATTTCCTGAATCCTGGTGTTCTAGCTGCAAAATGACTGTTGTAGCATGATTGTATATCTATATATCTGCCTAAAATGCATAACGTCGTGTACTGTATTGTATGGTATAGAGATGTTGTGTAAATGCGTTATAAAGATGAATGACACACCATCTGCTGACTTATTATTGTACAAGCCACGTAAACATTCTCCACCAATTTTCGTCCTTGACGTTCGTTCTGAAAAAAATATGATTTCAGTGTTTGCAGTGCATTTCGAAATTATTTTAAAAACCTACCTTCTGATCGTGGCGAGGAAAATGCAGAGTCTTCTTTAGAAGGCGATGACATTTTCACGTTATGTCAGAATCAACAGCGAACGGCTAACGATAATCCGGAAATAGATACGACAGGATTGTTTTTCTCCGAGTATGGCGGAAGATGACGTCATTTCCACCATAGTCTCAAAACAAAAAGATTTGTTTTTGTTATATTTTTTCTTATGTGAATTTCATCACCCAATAAATCAATAAAAGCTACATGAAACATTTCTTAAATCCATATTATAGTACAATAAAGCATATTTGTAATGTTATTGATAACTAGTACGTTTAACGTCGCCAATCTTGGTCTCGTTAACGTTTTAACCCTTTATGCCTAACTGTAGGCATTAAAGCTTCATATCTACAGAGACTGAATCGTTTACTACTTTCAGCACGATGGCGTTGAACAGAAAGGGAAATGTGAGTGTAATTTGATTAGTTTTACTCCAACTTTGTAATAAATTACAATGAAAACATTCAAGTATTCACACATCTGTCACAAGATGTGTACTTAGGATGCCCTTATAGGGCAGAAAATGTAAAAAATGCCTAAATGATCGTTTTGTTTACGACGTCATGAAATCGTATTTCACTCGTGACTCTCCAAGACGAACTCGACGCACGTATATATTGTGTTCTTAGCAAAGAAGAGGAAAATCAAGATTTGTTTTTCTTGTCCTGGCCACATTTGAAAAATCGTCATATTATAGCCTAGCCTGGCTAAGTAAAAGTCTTTGAAGTTCATATGATTTTTATCGTTTAGCATTATATATTTGTCGAACCTAAAAGTCTTAATGATAGTTGCCAAAAACAAATCTCAAAAGTGCTGACCTATATCGCATAGTCATTTGTTATAACTATAACATGATGGGCACAACACCGCATATGCATACCATTCACTGTAATATATATATAAGTAGCGGATATGGACCGTGGCGATCATTGACGATTATAGCTATATAGCTAGGTAGCTCATCAAATTGGCAGCCCAAGTTTCCTTTGGCCCTGACACCATGTCTGGTGTAGGGGAATTTTGACCAGCGTAAAGCGAGGGTCTATATGGATGGAATAGAAAACCGATTCGGGACAAAATGGGTGTTTTGGGGTAAATAAATATACATGACATGTATATGATTGATCTATATATGTGTAAGGTAGCTGTTATGACGTCATGAGCTCACGCTCAATTTTATTGTGTTTGCACCAAAATCTTCGCAACACATAACAGTGTTGGAGAATTCCATGTTTTTGTATAGCAGTGTGTTCTGATCCGACACCAGACATGGTGTCAGGGCCAGAAGAAACTCGAGCATTTCAATTGGTAGTGTCTCTCTATAAGAGTTTGATGGGTCTCGGGTTCAAATCCTGATACTCTGGCAGCTATATTTTCTCTTTCTCCTATTGCAAAAAATTGGCGAGCTTGCCAACTCATGTTTAAAGCTTTAGGAGTACGCTTAGCAAAGAGATATCCAAACTTGTGGTCTTCGGGGATAAGACTCGGGGGGGGAAAAAAAGGAGGGAGGAATGTAGCGGAACTGGGCATGGATTGGGTCAATCATTGGAGACCAATTAAAGTAGCTTGATTGGTAGAGCGCCAGGTTTTGACTCCGGTCTGGCTGCTACATTTTCTTTTTCTCCTGTTAACGTTACAGCAATTACAATATATAGTCCTCCATTTGAATAACAGGTAATAGTTTGAGTAATGGAAAAGTTACTCAAATGCAGGATCCTTTGAAATAAAACACATAAATTTCTTTCATGCATTTGTAACAAAAAAAAGGTGTTATCTTTTTACGATGGCCCCATAATCTAAGCAGTATGTTACCTATAGGGATTTGCTCTGTGTTTTTGGCTATTGAGTGAGACTTTGAGGTTTGACAAATAACAAAAATGTAAATATCCGATTGTTAAAATTAAAAATCCTGATATGATCCTTCAAAGTCTTGTTATATTATAACCCAACTAGGAATCTATGACATTCTACAATAAATATGCAGTTACAGAAAATTCTTGTCATTTAATACTAAAAGACAAAAGTAAAAAAAATCCCCACTGAAGGTTATAGTTATAGATATATTAAAAGTGTTGATATATTTCACAAGAAACCTTCATGTTGGTTGCTAAGGAAACATATATGAAACACATATACTTACTAATCAACAGAACAACTGTGTAAACATATATACATGTATATATATATACATTTCATTGTTCTAGGTCCGTCTGCCCCCAGAGGTCAACAGGATTCTTTATGTCAGAAATTTACCGTACAAAATAACAGCCGAGGAAATGTATGATATCTTTGGTAAATATGGAGCCATTCGACAGATCAGAGTGTAAGTAATTATCAGGCCTAATCATATTTTCTTACAATGCATTTTTTTTTCATTAAAAATTATTTCATATTTTAGCCAAATAACTTAATTTTGATGTTTACTCCTGAAAACTTTTCTTCCCTTTCATTAATTTTCTTCTCAAAATGCACCAAATATGCCTCATCGCAAACCAGTGTAAACAAAGAAGTTGATGTATAAATATTAATCATTTTCTGACAGCATAAAGATATGATATATAAAGTAGTCGTTATATATGCCACCACCTGGCTCTCATTTTCTTTATAGTTACTGTTCAAGCTTATATCAGTTATTAACTAACACTGGAAAGGTTTGTCATATATACTCCACAAAGCGACCAATTGTCAAGGCATTAGTATGTTACCTTCATCTGCCAACAGTCTGTCAAGACCATTATTCACTCATGTATAGTTTAAATATTTTGAAAGTTCTTTTGGGATCAAACATCGCTAATGGTTTTTTTTTTCAATAAATGGAATTAGATTTGTTTGGAACAATGATCAAATTTAGTGCGCATCACTATATTCTTCTGGGTCAGTCCGATCATGTTTCACAAGCATCTTTTAGTTATTTATAAATTCATAATGATGAGTAATTTTCTCTTGTTTACAGAGGGAATACTCCAGAATCCAAAGGGACAGCGTTTGTAGTCTATGAAGATATCTTCGATGCCAAGAATGCGTGTGATCATTTGTCCGGGTTTAACGTTTGTAACCGATACCTCGTTGTGCTGTATTACCAATCTAATAAGGTAAACATCCCACCAGCCATCGGCGGATTCTCCAAACGGCCGTGACAATCCATAGTGTGCCATGCAACATATCCTTCTCCTTACGAACTTATCCAAAAGAACTGCTACACAGAGGAGATATAAAAAAAAAATGTTTCTTTTAAAAAACTTTGCGTCCTGGTCTTGTTTAAGGGGAGATAAGTCCTGTTACATAGACAACTAATCTGTAGTCTGTCAAAATTTGTACAAATTCATCATCATTGAACCATAAAGTGGTAAAATATCTAAACTTGATTACAAAGTTTAGGAAATATCTATCTCTATCTTTTATACAAATAATAATATATAATTTGCAGCACATACTTGGTATGTTGGATATTTGTCATGATATTGATTATAGAATGCATAGTATGTCACAAATCTTTTTATATACAAAAATAACTTTTTATGAGAAAGCAATATTCTATAGTATCAAGTGAAATGTTTTAACTACAAAATTCTACAAAAAGCTGTCACAATGCCTCCAGATATATAGGTGATCATAGCCCATTTTAATTTTAGATAATGCATGTGCGAGTTTGTGGATTTGTATTATCTTACATGGTATATTTTTATTTGTTTGAATTTATGCATAGAAAATAATCATTTGATTTCTGTTACACATGTACATATACCAGTTAATTCTAGAAAATTTAAAAGCTTTTTGTTGAAATTCTAAAGAAAGCATTGTGACTATCTATGTCAAAACCATCCTTCCATATTTAGTAAGGAAATTTGAAATCTTCTACTTCTCCTAATGTTACCTGTCCAACAGGAAGCAAAATTATTTTTGTTTTACCCTATATTTTTAAAACTTTATCATATACAACATGTATCTCATATCTGGCCCATTCTACCATGTTATACGGCGCCCGGCCATGTCATGAATGTATTGTGACATGTAGTAACACTGTTTTAATGTCACTAACTTATGATGTCAAATTTCGCTTCTCTTATTTAGGCATGAAGTTTTCTTTATTTTCTCATAAATATGTGATAAACAGAATCTCACACTGGTAGTTATGTCGTATAGAATTATTTTTTATGACATAGTCTGATAGTCAGTAGTGAAACATCCTTTATATCCGCCAAATAGCCCCAAAATACATTGTAATTAGATATTCTATTTGTTGAGTTGATGAAAAGTAAAATGTATTGACTAGCACATAAATCATATTTTCTTTTTATTTCCTTTCAGGCTTTCAAGAAATTGGACGAAACAAAGAAAAAAGAAGACAACGACAGAATGAAACAAAAATATGGACTTAGTACGCCAGATATTAATAAAAAATGAAGTGTAAACTACTCAAAAACATCTGTGTCACATAGCCTTTCATCAAGTCTGAGGATTTCAATGGAGTCACAACTTGCTTAGAGAGCAAGAAAAATATGATGTATATATCTATCTCGGCACAAATATGCCATCATCCCAAAAAATTATCGAATCTAGAATCACCTGATTAAAATTCAAATATTAAAGGTGGAGTCATGGGAAAACAATTGTCATTTTAAAATTAATTTAGAATTTTGAAATTAAAATGTCTATCTTGTAATAAGTATGAAGTTTCCATGACCTGATAAAGCCAAGGATTTTTTTTTTTTTTTTGTCAGAACTTTTTAGAAACCAGTACATAATGTATTTGAGGGCAATTCCAGTAAAATATCTACCCAATGGGAAGACTCTTAAGTTTTTCAACCAGGGACCATCAATTGGAACTGTACTATATAAATAGGTCGTATTTTCTCCAGCACACACCATGTAAAGAATGTTCTTTATTCCAGGAGTCCTCCTGAGATATGTATTTAACTGAAACAGCACAAAGGTACTGTGGGTCCAAATTCATGTTCAATTTGACAAAATTATCTCCAGACAAATTGTTGCTAGGCTGTTGTGTAGTGAAAGTTGGAGTGGAAAAAGAATGTGTGATATTTTGTGTGCTAGAAATAATGCTAAAGATAGGATGTATTTTATGTAAATGTATTTTGTTTGTTATTGAGGAATAATCTGGGTAGAATTTACTGGTTGTCTCGTTGTCACAAATCCCCTCCACCTAAATATGTACATAATTGAAATTCTAAAATAGTCGCTTGTTACAAAAGCTGCGTAAATACTTCTCTTCCATCAATTGAGAAAGTTGTTCAAAACATTTTTGAAGTGACTTGACTAAGAATACGAATATTGTACAAAATTTAATATTTCAACAGCAACCAGTAATTGTACCAGATAATTATGCATTGGAAATTCTCTTGTGCAATTGCCGAAACTGGGGGTTAAAAACAAATAAAAAATATTTGGAACACTGAAAGTGATGCTGATTTCAGTTCTGAAAGGTTCAAATCTTTTTACAGAAATTACTTAGGACCAAAATATCTATTATCTATAATTATCTACAGAAAAGCATGATAAAAACATTCTGCTATATCCGTTCCAAATTGACAAAATGGCAAACCTCAAATGTTGTCGAACTTTCTAAAGAAATATTTGTTTGAATCACAGCTGTTAATTTTTTTCAGTTGAGCAACAATCACAAACTGAAAACTCATTTGTCTGTATTAAAATCTCCCATTTTGGAGTTATACAGCTGTATTGTATTAAATTCATGTTGTAAAATGTTCCTGTAACAAGATTAAAATTCTACATACTTTCAAAGAGTGTTGAAGTGTTTTGTTAGCTAGGAAAACAGTGGTGCAGCATCTATAGTTCTTACATCTATCCAATGTCAAACTTTCCTTCAAACCACTTTTTCTCATTACAATGTCCAGGATCATTACATTTTGTTTCCTATATTTCTTGAATGATTTGTGACAAAGTTTGTGAAAAGAAATGACCTTGACCTTCCCAGGTAACAAAGCTTGCTGAAACATTAAAAACAACTTTTTTTCACCCTGATTAATTGCAAAAAGAAATTATTTGGTCACATACCAGGATAGGTGAAATGTTGAAATGCCCAAACTTTTTGTGATTCACTGAAAGACGGACAATGAACAAAGCAGGTACGATGTGATCAATGCAGGCCTATTGTACATCTTAGTCCCCCACCTTGAACTTGGGAACTATCAAGTATGGTCTTGCGTTGTGTCTGTCTGTCCTTCCGACTATAGTCTTAAATTGTGTCCATCTGTCCTTCTGACTAGTCTTAAATTGTGTCCATCTGTCCTTCCGACTATAGTCTTAAATTGTGTCCATCCGTCCTTCCAACTATAGTCTTAAGTAGTGTCTGTCTGTTTTTCCGACTAGTCTTGCATTGTGTCCATCTATCCTTCCGACTAGTCTTAAGTTGTGTCCGTCTGACCTTCCGACTATAGTCTTAAGTTGTGTCCATCTGTCCTTCCGACTATAGTCTTAAGTTGTGTCCATCTGTCCTTCCGACTATAGTCTTAAGTTGTGTCCGTCTTTTTTTCCGACTACAGTCTTGCGTTTTGTCCATCTATCCTTCCTACCATCAGCCATCTTGTCCAGACTCTCTTCTACACTACTTGTCACTGAAACTTTATCCTTGTGGTATGGGCTCATCTTGGTGAAGCGGTGTGTTGTGTTGCAAAAGTAGGTCACGCCTACTTAAATTTTGACCTTTGAGCAACATCAAAGAAAGAGTTTGTCTGGGCTATATCTCCTACACTGCTTTGGGGTAGAGGTCTACCATGGTAAGGCAGAGTGTCATATATCAAAAGTAGGTCAATGTGACCCAATGTTTTGACCTTTGGCCAACATAAAAGAAAATGTTTGTCTGGGGTCAACAGCATCGTACTAAGGGTATGGATTCACCCAATTGATTACAAAATAATCATCTGTGCGTTCTATGTATATAATTCACATCTGTTGGGGACTGGTATTTCAATTTTAGATAAAATACTTGGTAGGTATTTTGATAAGAGTTTCACACTTTTGACTACTACATTTGGACTTGAGAAGATAAGGCTCACAGAGATCCCTTTTGTCCTTTAGTTTAATACCCAAATGACCTTTGACCAAGTTACCTTGATATTTGGTCAGTTGACTTTAAGTTTGAAAGTATTCATCAGTGAAAATACAAAATTTGACTTTGACCTATGACCTAGCGACCTTTGGTCTTGATGACATTGAGCTTTGACCTTAGTACTACCAATACTGTATGTGATGGGGTCTTAGTCGGATAAGGCAGTCGGTAAAGTCAGTTTAGGCATTGATACTGGAGTACGTATGTCACCATTTTGGTGGATATTACAGGATGTTGATCAGCGGTCGGTTAAGTCAGGTTTCACTTTTCGTTTTTTGTAAACTGTTCATCTCGTCTTTCATGTAAATTGTTCAATAAACCCTTTCTCAGCTATGGGGCCCAAATTACGATCATTCCATGGTGGGCACCAAGATCCCTAAGGGATCTGTTGTTATCAATTACCCCTCATAAAAATTTATAAACTTGAGACTAAGAAAAATAAAAGCCATTTTGTGTTCCCTATCATTCTCAAAACTTTACAAGCTCATCTAATGACCAAGAGGAACCTAGAAATGAAATTCAAGTTAGATTCTTCAGCTTTTAGATATAGCAAGAGTAAGGATTGTTGACACATGCCATGGACAGACCTGACCTCAGATGAAAGGCGAATTGAAGAGCCCATTATCATCATTATAAAATAGTCAAGACCACAAACTCTTTATATAGCATTTAATATACATATGATACAAGAAACATAAAAATCACTGTATGGAATCGTTTTAACTGTCTTTCTTTGTTTCTGTTGGTGTTTTTGTTTCAGGTGATGCTTTCTGAAATGAAACAAAACGAATTCATGAACATTAGATTAATATCTGTATAATTTAGTCTGTTCTAAACAAATAATCGAGAGAAAAAACAATTATTGCCGAATATCAATAGAATTCACAAACAAGAGGCCCAGAGAACTCGCCTGGTTTATTTGAGAGAGAAAATAAAAACAAAATATTTGTTACATTTGATAATAGCTTTATTTGTTGATGAATGAGGGGTAGGGGGTATGAATTTAAATCCCAGCCTCCTGGGGATGTTACCACTAAAATATCTATGTCATGCATCGCTTAGTTCCAGAGAAGTAGTCATTAATATCAATATTGCCATATGGACCCCTTTTGGTCCGGACCCTTAGACCCCCAGGGGGTCAGCCCAACCTTTTTTTTTTTGCATAATTTTGAATCCCCATCCCAAAAGGATGCTACAAATTAAATATGAGCAATATCCAATGCTTAGTTTCAGAGAAGAAGTTGTTTACATCAATTTGGCCCCACCCCCTGCGGGGGGCAGCCCAACCATTTGGACAATTTTGAATCTACACCCCATAACAATGCTACCAGTCAAATTTTGTTCAATTCCAATCAGCACTTATGAAGAAGAAGTCAATTGTTGACGGACAGACAGACGGACGCTACAGTATGGCATATGATTTTGCCGACTCCGCCTGTCAAAAGTATCTCGCCGTGTAAAACCTCACATTGTTGGAGTAAAACTCACCTTGGTCCTTTAACCAATCACTGATCATGGAATTTCCCCCTCCTCAATTTTTTATTTTTTTTTTCTTCTTCTAATTGTCTTTTTTTTTTTTTACTTATACTTGCCTTTTCTTTTGAAGGTGAAACAAGATCTTCTATGCTTTTTTCTGTAAAAATAAAATATGTCATTTTTCACAATATATTTCATCTTACAGTCCTTCAAATTGATTTTGTATCTTTTTTCAACAACCAGGTTGAAAAATTGTAAGTGGGTTTCTTTTCAAACAAAACTTTATTTTTAAGAGCTAGAAAAAATAATACTTTAAACATTCCAATTTTGGTGCACTTAAGATTTTAGAACGAAGAGTATTTAAACAGATATTAGTTCAATGCTGAACTGGCTGACCAGCAAAACTAATAAACACATTGATGATTTGATGAAACCAGATAAACTACATTATTGTATTAACATGTATGTGTTAAGTATGACTTATCTAAATTTTAAAAATATCACATTATCCCACATACTGAAAGACATATCTTAAAAAAAAAGCATACAAGTATCTTGATAAAATTATAATTCAACCTTCAACATTTACCTGGGAATAAGTTCAACCTTGATAATTATTTTCATAACAATTTCATTAGAACTACATACTACAAATGATATTTCATCATCCTGTTATAAGTCTATCCCCCAGATTTGAGAAATCCATTCACATCTTATGCCATCAATCCCCCAGATTTGAGAAATCCATTCACATCTTATGCCATCAATCCCCCAGATTTGAGAAATCCATCCACATCTTATGCCATCTATCCCCCAGATTTGAGAAATCCATTCACATCTTATGCCATCAATCCCCCAGATTTGAGAAATCCATTCACATCTTATGCCATCAATCCCCCAGATTTGAGAAATCCATCCACATCTTATGCCATCTATCCCCCAGATTTGAGAAATCCATCCACATCTTATGCCATCTATCCCCCAGATTTGAGAAATCCATCCACATCTTATGCCATCTATCCCCCAGATTTGAGAAATCCATTCACATCTTATGCCATCTATCCCCCAGATTTGAGAAATCCATTCACATCTTATGCCATCTATCCCCCAGATTTGAGAAATCCATACACATCTTATACCATGAGTTCAGTAGAACCACCAAGAAATATAATTTCATCACTGTCCTACTCAATAAGCCTATCCTCCATTATGTTGGTCCACTGGGCTTATTGCACTATGCAGGATAAATATGTTGAGTAATGTTTCTGGCTTACGTAAATTACTGAAGATCTCGGATGCTTGATTCCATGGCTGGTAGTAATACATATACCCTCCAAGAGCAGCTCCACTAACCGACAGCAATGATTTCATTATTTTCCCTCCTGTGTGAAAAGAAAGATTTTATTTTACCCCATAGATACAATTCTCTTTATGTTTAGCTGGCTAATACAAATGGGTTTTTCGTTGCAAAAAACTTTTCAGAAACCCTGATTAGGATCAATTCTGCCAAATTAGTCGATATTGTCTTTGGTAACAGAAATTGATAGAAATTATATGTAGTAACTTGAACCAATTATAAAACTTCAAATGAATTTTTATAGTTGTGTAACAGACCAATTTTCTATAATATTGGACTTTTTAAAGATATCACATATCACATTTTAAAATATTACATTTTGAGATATCAGTTATGTGATAAAAAAGACTTCAAAATGATTTTATGAAACACGATATTTACTTGTCAAATAAAAAAAAAAGGCCTTCAACGATTTGTTTTGCAAAATTTCATATAAAATGAGAGCTTATTTATGATCCTATATCTATCTACCTCTGATACCAAGAAGGATTCCACAGACAGCACCACCTCCGACAGATGCCGGACCATACGGGTCGTTTTGGATCACCTGGACTGAAGCTGTAAAAGCAACAAGTTTGGGTGATATTTCAGTGAACTATTAACTGGTAATACTGTACGTGTACTTATTTCAGCAGTAATATTAGCGTCTTTCGCGCTCAAGTCATCTCGCTAATTCAAGTGCAGCGCTAAAATTTCTCTGACCTGTCATTCTGCATGCACGACAAATTGATCTATGATCTTTCTCACAATGAGGTTTTTTTCCTTGGTCAAAATAAGCTTGGTATTCGTAATTGCCAACTGAGATCAAGATTTATTTAAAGTGAAAACAAAATCTCAAGTTTAATAAGATTGAATTCTTTCTTTAAAGACAGTTCATTGAAAATAGTTATTCAGGAACATTTGGAAAGATTCTCTTCATTAAGCATACAGTATAATCCACTGATTTGCTACCTTGTGATTGAATAGTTTAATAGTACACTGGTAAAATTGTTCATTGTCATTTTATTAAGTCTAACATAAAATTACAAATTTCAACAAGAGACCCAGATTGAAGCGTGCGAGGGGTCTTACTGTGGAAGGAAGCAGGCGAACCCAGGGAAAACCCACGTGGTCAGGCAGGTGACCACAATACCTTTTCACGTCTGATCAGAGAATCAAACCCAGGCCACCTAGGTGTAAGGCCAGTGTGTTACCAATGTGCTACCCAGCCACCCTTTCGAATATAGTAATCAACCCCATAATCCCATTCTATTATAAAGAGACAAACTCCAAATTCCTTACAGATTAAAGAGATATTAAAAAGCTAAATTTACTCATTGTGTGTGCATAGCCTGTCTGCCCAATTTCTTTTGCACGTTCTGTCCCAGCCTGAAAATAATTCAAACAAGTTGTATTTGGCATCAATATCTTGAAATGAATATACATTTTTATATATTTGATCAATTTTAAGATAATTTAATATCTAGATATCACAAGCTGTATAGTCTGGACAAACAAGTTTATGTCAGAGGTTGGAAAACATTACATACCATAATAATCCCATATAATTCTGATGGGTATAAAAAGACATCTTATCACTTGATAAGTGTAGCGTAGCCAAGTGCAATCAACCATGGTATCTGACGATGACAAATATGACAACAAGAGCTGTTGCAGAACAGCATAGCTCGTCTTGAAAATGTTTGTCAATAAATAATCATAATATATAAATTGGTAATGTTTTCCGTATTGGATAAATAAGATTCATATTGTGTACCTGACAGAATTTATTTGTGATACTCAACATTAATTGACATAATTTATAAATAGCTAAAAAATCTCTGATATCTTCAAAAGTGCAAAAAATGTTAGTCCAAAACATGTCATAAAGCAGGTATTCCGAAATTCCCTTACTTTGACTCAATGAGTCAATAGTCAAACCTTAATGTCAAATATCAGTACCCTAGTGCAACTATAAAGTGATGTGTTAATGCCTTTCAACACTTGCACAATAAAGGTAAGGTTTTTGTTCACATAAAAATCCCCTAAGTACAAAATTGTCAAAAAACAGGATTTCCCCATACAAATCTTTTAGTACAACTCCGGGAGAGGATAGTATAACCCCAAAGAGACCCTAATGTCAAATATCAGTACCCTAGCACCATAATACTTCTGTCAACTTTGATGGGAATATAAAAACTACGACCCATGACCTTACAGAACTACTGACATTGACCTTACAGATAAAAGTACAGAATTACACCAACCTTGACCTTGACCAGTAACAAATCTCCTTACAAGACTAGTGACACTGACCTTCTAAAACTGCTGACCTTGACCCTACAGAACTACTGACATTGACCTTAAAGATAAAAGTACAGAGCTACACCAACCTTGACCTTGACCAGCAACAAATCTTCTCCTTACAAGACTTGCAACACTGACCTTACAGAATTGCTGACTTTGACCCTCTGACCTTGACCCTACAGAACTACTGACATTGACCTTAACATTGACCTTAAAGATAAAAGTACAGAACTACACCAACCTTGACCTTGAACAGCAACAAATCTCCTTACAAGACTAGTGACACTGACCTTACAGAATTGCTGACCTTGACCCTACAGAACTACTGACATTGACCTTAAAGATAAAAGTACAGAACCACACCAACCTTGACCAGCAACAAATCTTCTCCTTACAAGACTAGTAGCACTGACCTTACATAATTGCTGAACTTGACCTTGCATAACTATTCTTACCTTGCACTTAGAGAACTACTAACCTTGACATATGTCAGCCCTGGTAGAAGGGCACGGGTGACAGGCGACACATACCCCTTCAATGTCGTTCTGAGTGTACCAGTACTACTGACGTCCTCATACTTCTTTGGTTCAGGGTTACTGTATAATGGCAACTGAAAAACAAAGATAGTTCATTGTTTTAGGGGGTTAAAAGTTCATACTTCCTTGGTTTGGAAGCAATAAGGCAAAACGAAATATATTTTTGTTTGGTATGATGTGTTTAACAAGTGATAATTAATTACTGTTGTAAACTTTATTTATATTACAACAATTGCGAAACAAGTTATATTGACTTATATTTATATATATATAATCACTTTGTTGACCCAGATGGAAGCGTACAAGGTGTTTTACTGTGGGAGGAAACCGGAGTACCAAAGGAAAACCCACGTGGTCGCACAGGGGACCCTTAACGTTTTCACATCCGATCGGGGAATCAAACCCCGGCCGCCTAGGTGAACGGCAAGTGTGTTGCCACTGTGTCAACCGATCATCTGACAGATTTGGCCCGACATCTTATATTTTGTAAATTTAATGGATTTTTGAAATAGCATATATTAGTCCAAAAGGTATATTAAACATGCAAATAATATTTTAGCTATACAGCCATCATGACAGCAATCTTTATTTTCACCTTAACTCATTTACCCCTAAAGACACATTTAACTTCTTCCAATTCCTAGGTAGGTACAGTTCATTAGGAGAGTTCAGGGGTAAATGAGTTAAGCATAGAAATATTTGGTCAGTACCATTGAATGAGTCATTCCAAGCAAGTTTCATAAAAGATATATGTTGAGGAAAGTTTACAAACAACAACCAACGGACAACAGGCGATGCCATATACTAGCAGCAATAGCTCAAAACACAGAGCCAGAGACTCGTGTGAGCTAAAAACAGTAATCTTTATTTTTTAACCTTTCAATTTTGTAGCCGGCCAGTTTGTCATTATAAACGGGCAATTTTGCCGGCGGCCGGCTCTTAGGGAAAACACTTAAACCCAGAGCCATAGACTCATGTGAGATAAAAACAATAGCAGAGGTTGATTTTGTTTTTCCAAATCATTTCAATAATTACATCGGAGCATGTCCATGACTTCAACATTAATAATATTGCTTCTTTGATAATAAACCAGACATTTCAAAGAATTACCGTCCCCTATTGGTTGAAATCATATGACAAGACTACACAGCTGATTAATTTAAAGAATAAATTCTACACAACTGAATTTTTGACAGACCCACAGCACTCAATAATTTAATGATTGCATTTGGTGGTACTAACTAGTGTAAATTAATTCAGTTTTTTTTTAAAGGCTTTTTAAGGCCATTAATAGGCCCCATTCCCAATTGAAACTACATGTATATCATATTTAAGCCAAATTCCCAAAATTTGCAGTTTACTCCTGAAAAAATCTCTCCCAATTCACTAACTTTCTTCCCAAAATGAGACAAAAAAGGAAAAGGCCCAGTATCAAACCAGGTAGAAAAAGCCCTGGAAATAAGGATCAAGGAAAATGAACAATTTTAGTATTTTAGCAAGTAATATCAGAAGTTCAAAGAAAGTGATTCACTATTTATTCTTCCATTTCTACATACCAGTGATTCATGGGTTCACTTGTATTGAACCAATATCACCTACTAAAATATGTGATATTCCTCAATTCATTCACACTAGCTAAATATCACCACATTCAATTATCGCATATGGTGGGTCGGTCCAACATTCAGTGACTAGAGCGAGTTCCCTTGGCATATAATTTTACATTTGGTGAGTGACTAATTCATCATATCGTAGGTACCTGTGATATTGTAATTCTTTTACTTTCTGACCCAGCTTCTACCTGGAAGGAAGGAAAATCGGAACATTTATTAACAATGTAATACTGTGAAAAAAAGAAAAGGGAAAAACACAGTTCTGTCGTATAACAGGTATCAAAACTTGTGCAGACTCCGAAGTAAAATTGGATGGTATCAATTTTCTGCTTTAGATAATATTTTTAGCGCTCCCTTACCAAATCTTGATTTGAATTTTATTAACAAGTTAAACACAATACTTTATAATTTCCTATGGAAAAGTAAATCTGTTAAAAGCCACAGGTACTTCGGGTAAGAAATTATTACCCTAATTATATATAAGTACTTGTACCTGTGATAAAATCAATTAAGAGATGTTGTTATAAAAACCTATGAAGGAAAGGTAATCAAGGATTAGACAATATATTGAATGTATTGACAGACGAGTCTTATGGTCAGGTCTGACAAATACATGGATGCAGCTACCCCGAGTTTCCTCTGGTCCTGACACCATGTCCATGTCAGGGCCAAACTAAGGAAACTCGGGCTAGGATGCAGCCGGGATTCATACATTGTACGGAATGACAAAATGGCCTAACGGTATGATCTTCCGTTAAATATTTCCATACATATTTCACGAATGAATGTACATGCATAATATTTTTTCAGTAAAGCATAAATCATGTCAAATGAATTTTAAGAACATATCGAGAAGACATGTAATGATGAAGTAGCCTGTTGACAGTGTCACCTTCGCCATCTTAGCTTATCTTGTGAAAACAGCATTGTATTTTACGTACGGTTCCGAGGATTCCGGGTAGTTATCCTCCGGAAGGCCTCGTGCCTTTTTATTACCCATGTTTTAGCCCTCAGTTATCAGTTAGACCTCAGAGCAATAGGCCTACAGACGTATATTCCTGTCGTTGCTGTTCTGTCTGATATTACCGTCATACAGATACGATAACTCATTCCTGCCATGTTACACCACTCGATTTCACAACATTCCTCTAGCGTAGGGCGCATTGGCTGTTGCAACAGTTCACTAGGCTACCTCCCTATTCGGTCACGTAACATTTTTACTTTTTTGACAAAATTTTCATTTAATTCCTATGACTTCGTTTTTCGGTGGAATTTCAATACATACATGTAGAGAATTATTTGCTCATTCCTCTGATAATATTTGCATAAATATTTCTACATAAGCTAATTTCAAGAAATATTAAAATTGCAATTTTTTACGTTTAAAAAAAATAGTATAGCCTATAGGTCTCTGGTAAGAATAAAGAACAAATTGACGTGACATTTCGGGCAACATGCTTATATTTATCTGTTTTAAGAAAAATATCAGGTAAATGAGCTAATTGTCTTCTAGAATCTAATGAATGGAATTTCAAGAAAATACATATTGAAAAACGAAGTCATCAAAATTAATTGAGAATTTGTCAAAATGCATCAAATATATAGAAAAAATAGAACGTGATGAGACTTAAGTGTCTTGCCCAAGAACACATCCACGACAAACCTGCACGAGCGAGCAACTTCTTCGGATTAGGAGCACTTTTATAAGATAATTGTGTACCTACTATATTATATAAGTGCTATTATACACCTGAACTATAAACATGACATTTGAAATATTGTCGCACATATTGCGCATCTAGGCAGCAGTACGGTAGACGTCAGAGCCCCGACGTTGTATAGATGTCAGAACCCCGACGTTGGATAGATGTCAGGACCCCGACGTTGTATAGACGTCAGAACCCTGACGTTGTATAGATGTCAGACCCCGACGTTGGATAGAAGTTTGAGCCCCGACGTTGTATAGATGTCAGAACCCCGACGTTGTATAGACGTCAGGACCCCGATGCTGGATATAGTCAGAACCACGACGTTGTATAGACGTCAGAACCCCGACGTTGTATAGACGTCAGGACCCCGACGTTGGATATACGTCAGAACCCCGACGTTGTATAGACGTAAGAACTCTGACGTTATATAGATGTCAGGACACTGACGTTGTATAGATGTCAGGACCCCGACGTTGTATAGATGTCAGGACCCTGACGTTGTATAGATGTCAGGACCCTGACGTTGTATAGATGTCGATCAGAACCCCGACGTTGTTTTGATGTCAGGACCCCGACGTTGTATAGACGTCAGAGCCCCGACGTTGGATATACGTCAGAACCCCAACGTTGTATAGATGTCAGGACACCGACGTTGTATAGACGTCAGAACCCCGACGTTGTATAGACATCAGAACCACGACGTTGTATAGACGTCAGAACCACGACGTTGTATATATGTCAGAACTCCGACGTTGTATAGACGTCAGAACGCCGACGTTGTATAGACGTCAGAACCACGACGTTGTATAGATGTCAGAACTCCGACGTTGTATAGACGTCAAAACCGGGACGATGTGTAGACGTCAGAACCACGACGTTGTATAGATGTCAGAACTCCGACGTTGTATAGACGTCAAAACCGGGACGATGTGTAGACGTCAGAACCCCGACGTTGTGTAGACGTCAGAACCACGACGTTGTATAGACGTCAGAACCCCGACATTGTATAGACGTCAAAACCGGGACGATGTGTAAACGTCAGATTCCCGACGTTGTTTATAAGATGGAACTCAGACTTTGTGAAGACGTCAAAACTCTGACGTTATTAAGATGCCAGAACCCGAACGTTCTATAGACGTCAGAAGCCCGACAATGTGAAGACGTCAGACCCCCGACGTTGTATAGGCGTCAGAGCCCCGACGTTGTATAGATGTCAGGACCCCGACGTTGTATAGATGTCAGGAACCCGACGTTGTATAGACGTCAGACCCCCGATGTTGTGTATACGTCAGAACCCCGACGTTGTATAGACGTCAGAACCACTACGTTATATAGACGTCAGAACCCCGACATTGCATAGACGTCAAAACCGGGACGATGTGTAAACGTCAGAACCCCGACGTTGTATAGACGTCAGAACTCCGACGTTGTATAGACGTCAAAACCGGGACGATGTGTAGACGTCAGAACTCTGATGTATAGAAGTCAGAACCCTGACGTTGGATAACGTCAGAATCCCGTCGTTCAGTAGACGTCAGAACCCTGACGTTGTATAGACGTCAGAACCGCGACGTTGTATAGACGCCAGAACCCCGACGTTGTTTATAAGATGGAACTCAGACTTTGTGAAGACGTCAAAACTCTGACGTTATTAAGATGCCAGAACCCCAACGTTCTATAGACGTCAGAGCCCCGACAATGTGAAGACGTTGTATAGATGTCAGGACCCCGACGTTGTATAGGCGTCAGAGCCCCGACGTTGTATAGATGTCAGGACCCCGACGTTGTATAGATGTCAGGAACCCGACGTTGTATAGACGTCAGAACCCTGACGTTGTATATATGTCAGACCCCCGATATTGTGTATACGTCAGAACCCCGACGTTGTATAGACGTCAGAACCACGACGTTGTATAGACGTCAGGACCCCGACGTTGGATAGACGTCAGAACCCCAACGTTGTATATATGTCAGAATCCTGACGTTGTGTAGACGTCAGAACCCTGACGTTGTATAGACGCCAGAGCCCCGATGTTCTGTTTACGTCAGAACCCTGACGTTGTTTATAAGATGGAACTCCGAATTTGTGAAGACGTCAAAACTCCGACGTTTTTTAGACTCCAGAACTCTGATGTTATTTAGATGCCAGAACCCCAAAGCTCTATAGACGTCAGAGCCTCGACGTTGGTTAGACATCAGAGCCCCGAAGTTGTGAAGACGTCAGAACTCTGACGTTGTGTATACGTCAGAACTCTGACGTTCTTTAGACGCCAGAAATCTGACGTTGGGTATACGTGAGGGAACATCAAACAAACACGAGATACATTGTACATGTATGGGCTATTGTATTTGTTTGTGACGTTAGAACCCCGATTTTGGGCACACGGCAGACCCCCGACGTTGGATAGACGTCAGAACCTCGACGTTGCATAGACGTCATACCCCTGACGTTGTGTAGACGTCAGAACCCTGACGTTGGATAGACGTCAGAACCTCGACGTTGCTAGACGTCAGAATCTTATCGTTGTGCAGACGTCAGACCCCTGACGTTGTGTAGACGTCAGACCCCTGACGTTGGATAGACGTCAGAGCCCCGACGTAGGATAAACCTGAGGGAACATCATAGTAAAAGTCATATTGAGGGTTTCCCATGAGATTGCGATATTAGGATGCAGTTACAGAATAAAACGAATGAAATACAATGTTATTAAAAAAAGAAATAAATTGTATGGCTATTGTAATTGATGTGCTGTTTGAGACGTCAGAATCCCGACATTTTATAGACGCCAGAACCCCGACGTTGTGAAGACGTCAGAGCCCCGATGTTGGGTAGACGTGAGAGAACATCATAGTTTGTTATATTGAGGGGTTTTGCCCCTGAAATTACGTTTTTAGGAAGCAGTTAAAGAAGAGACGCCTGAAATGCAATGCAAACAAGCAAGAGATACATTATACATGTATGGGCTATTGTATTTGTTTGTGCAATATAAGAGGTGAGGACTCCGATTTTGTATAGACGTGAGAACCTCGACGTTGTGTATACGTCAGAACCCCGGCGTTGTTTATAAGATAGAACTCCGACTTTGTGAAGACGTCAAAACTCCAACATTCTTTAAACGCCAGAGCCTCGACGTTGGATAGACGTTAGGGAACATCATAGTTTAAGTTAAATTGAGGGTTTTTGCCCCTGAAATTGCGCTTTGGAAACAGTTAATGAAGAGACTCTGAAATACAATGTAAACAAACACGAGATACATTGTTCATGTATGGGATATTGTATTTGGTTGTGCAATTTAAGACGTGAGAACCCCGATGCTGGATATAGTCAGAACCACGACGTTGTATAGAGGTCAGAACCCCGACGTTGTATAGATGTCAGGACCCCGACGTTGTATAGACGTCAGACCCCCGACGTTGTATAGATGTCAGAACCCCGACGTTGTATAGACGTCAGAACCCCGACGTTGTATAGACGTCAGAACCCCGACGTTGTATAGACGTCAGAACCCCGACGTTGTGTAGATGTCAGACCCCCGACATTGTATAGAAGTGAGAGAACATCATAGTAAAAGTTATATTAAACATTGTCCTCTGTAATTCCGTTATTTGAAAGCAGTTACAAAGAAAACGTCTGAAATACAAGGTATATTATTATAAACACGAGATACATTGCATATCAGAGCGTTGTGCACTTAATTTGATCTATGCTGTAAAATCTTAACAACATGTGACTACATACATTGTAGTATGTAATTTTATGTACCCGTATAGAAATTAGAAGCCTTCTAATATGACCTAACACTTATTCATGTATAATCAAATTCTACAGAGGAAGTATTTAGGTGCCTAGTTTGTTTCCATATCGAAGTACCAACCTTCCTATGGTTAACCCAAGACATGTGAAGCTAGTTAGCGTTAGTGTGGTGGAAATATTCATTTTCGGAGGAATGTAATTTGGATGTTTTGCACTTGTCTTTATTCTGAAGCAAGACGACGTGTTCAAAAATCTCTGCGTTACACAACAATTTGACAACTCAACTGATGGAGATTTCACAAATCGAAGACTGTCTTCCCAAGGATGAACAATTCATCTTGTTATTTCGTGGCAAGGGGAAACTCTGGCTAAGTCATCATATGCTGCAAATATCTAAGCCTTCAATTAAAAAGCTTTGTGTATTTACTGCACATTGCAGTACAGTCGTTTTCTTTCCTTCATTATATCATGTCCTGTAAACATTTCAGTCCCCATCTTAACAAACTTTCCAGTGCTAACCTAGTTCTTGTTAGTAGGTATATATGTTGCTCATGCATTAAAAGTTCTGACAGTCTGACTAGAATCACACAATAACTCAAACAGTATTAAATTGAAATGTTCTTGTCCAGTAGGTATGATGTCCGTGAGAGAAGATATTTTCGCTGCAGACTATTTCATTTTTTTCAGAATGCCATGAAAAGAAGCAAAAAACCAATGAAAATTAGAAATTTGCTTGGAGACTCTTGAAAATGTCCAAGGAGACTAAGACCAAGTGTTCTGCAAGGATAAGTGCCTTCACAGTATCATTGACGACATCCGCTGCACAAATCTAGGTAAATGTCACACTTTCTAAAGGAAACCAAAATGCTACCTTCAATTCAAAAATGAAAAGAAACGCAAACTTGTGTTTTAAATAATGATTCATTTTGTAATGAAGTACATCAAGTAATATATATTTGTTATACATATACCTACCACTAATTGCACATATTTCTATTATTTTAAATGCTTAAGAATATAGGATGTTTAAAGTCTGTCCAACCACGTTGGAACTCTAAACCTTTGTTTATTTAATGACAATTAGTTGGATATATCTCCTAAATGTGTCAATTATTTATTTGTAATAAAAAGTTATGTCCTTTCTAGCCTAAATTTTCTTAAATATCTGAAAGTTCGTTTTTTCTTCTTTTTTCTTTTTCTTTTTTCGACAAGTCATTGATTTCAAGGTAAAAATATAGAAACAAGAACTGACGATTCTTCATGCCATTATCTAAGTATTTTGCAAGCCCTACATTCATGATAACGTTTTTATATTCTTAACTTATGACTAGTGCCATCGGTTGAGACTATACGCCCGTTCTTTATTATGTTTCCAGAATTTTCCCGTTTCCAAAAATAAGCTCCCATTTAGTAAGAAGACGATACAACTACACGATGCAAGGTGTGTTTCATGTCTTTTGTACAGTCCTCTGAGATTACAGGCGGTAGACAATATTGGTGGACTTTTCACTCCGGGTTTATCCTAACATGCTTGTCATGTTATGATTAATTTTAAAATTCTGAATTTACACATGCTCTTCCAAAATATGTGCTTAAAAATAAATAAATAAATAACAACAATAAAAATTATTATTATAATAAAATTTAATAAATCAGGATCTTTTGCACAACCCCATCCAAATCTTGACATTCTTTTAATATATTTCGAGTTTTTGGTCGCCTCATATCATTAATACTTTAGGTCCTTAGAATCACTGACTGTCGATTGAACAGGCGCAAAATCCGCATTGCCCGATACTGTCGGTGCGTCGTCATACGATGCCGACTGTTTCGGGAACAGCCTGCAACCCTCCCTGGGCAAAGAATTTCCGGACGAGACAGAAAATGATCGATAGATGGACTCCAAATTAATTGTCCATCTGATCTGCATAAGAAGTGCAATGGCACGATCCCTTCAACTTCCGAAAGTCTTGAAATTTTAAGGTTATTTTTGCGTTTGAAATATAGGAAATCAAAACGGTATGTCTGAAGAGATGCTCTCAGAAATGTTAAACCCTTCAGACAGGGCCCAGGTCGCGATATATTGTTGTTGTTGTTGTTGTTGTTGTTTCTTTCGCTAGTCTTTGAACAGTCGGCATGGGCAGTTTGTGATATGTATCAGTGAATTTGAATAGTATATCCTAGAAAAGAAGCCTTGATGGGTTGAACCTTGTCCAGTTTCAAAGGTGTACGTCAAGGATTTAGTATATAATGCCGACTTTTCGCCAATTGCGTTTTTTTATTTTCTCTTTATTTTATATTCTCATTATTTCCTTCTCTTGCATGGTACTGACGAATGGTTTTGTTTTGTACCCCAACCCAGCAAGTGTATAATGCCGTACAGTAAGTTAAAGCATATAGTATGCCTCGTGTCAGTTTGAATAAATGTGTTTTTAAGTCGATTGGAATGAGGTAGAGTGTCGTTTTGTTCGTGTCAGAGTTGCAAAAAATGTGGTGTTCACAGTTCACAGATCCCTGCCATATCATTTCTTTTGAATAAACATTTTAAATGCAAGCGCCTAGATGCGACCCAGGATCCCTCAATATAAACGGATGTAAACAAATCGTAATCGATTGATAAAATACACGTTATAGCTCACGTTTTTGTATGATGAGATGTTGAACTTGCCGTCAAATATAAAACGTTTAAACAATGAGATGTTAAGAATACATGTAATTACATTGTAAATCCTTATGACACTCACCTGACACTGTGGTTTTTAGGACATACCTTTACCAGCATAAACGTCAGAACGGACGAGTCATAGCAGCCGTTCATTAGGCCAATATATATCGAGGAACCTCTCTGAAGAGAGACCGGTATCTGTTGAAATAAACAAATATAATGTTAGTTTTTAGGGAAAACGTCTCTCTCACGTGAAAATGACAATAAACTTGCATGTCATATAGCCCCAATTTTGCTTAGGACCATCAATGACCTTTATATTCACTATTAAAAAATATGTCTCGATATTCAACAGACGGATAAGGTGTGATGACAAACGTTCTTCGGATACAAGTATCTATATTTTGAATATTGCGTCATGTTATTGGTTAAGTTTGCGTTTTGACAGGAGGCCTAATTGCCTTAGAAATGTAAAGTTTCCGTTCACCTATCAATATTTTAGTTTAAGTTTATTTCTACCACAATACCCCGTGTTATTCAACTCTCAGACCATCAGTTAATCATTACAGCTGTTGATTAACAATCTGTTTATACCACACGTGGTATAAACTCTGTACGCATTTCGATTGGCTAACACGGTGAACTTTGACCCAAGCTGCAATTGTTATTGACGTCATCAATAATCTAATGACGTCACATCACCGGGTCCCGGACGTCACCGGTACACTTTATTTGCATACGCGAAATTATTCTTGGCCACGTTTCCCTTGATTCAAGCCGATATTATTGTGGTAGAAACAGGTCACACGACTCGAAATTGTTGGATATGGAATTTATTTCACACTCGTAAGTTATTTTTTAAAAGTTGCAAAAAACACTCGCTAAAGCTCGTGTCTTTTGTAACTTTTAAAAAATAACTTACTCGTGTGAAATAAATTCCATATCCAACAACCACTCGTTGTGTAACCTCTATTTATCTATATAATATACATTTTTGTATTCACAAAAACCGTTCCCTACCTGTATATAATCGGATAACAGCAGAGACTGGCCGCCCGTCCCCACAAGTACAATCCCGGGTAGTGCAAACCAAGGGCTCACTGTCAATTAAAATGTTGATATGTCGAACAAAACTGTTCAAGGAGTATACCTGTTTGTGCATTATAAAGCCACAATTCTAAGTACTGTAATGTGGATTTCACAAGTCCTTATAAAACGTTCAGTTTCCCTATCAGTTAAAACCTGTTTGATCAATTGTTGTTCTTTTCCGTCTTTTCTTCATCGAAACATATAGCATCCTTAGACTAAGGGATACCAAGTTTGATCAAATGAACAACCCTGACTTACTTTCAAGGTCACAGGTGTTCAATATGTTTAATGATGTTGCCTAAACAAGCATACTGGGTATTACTTAGTACCTATACATGTACCTATACCGGCACCCGGCAAAAATTGCAACAGTGACTTTGACCTTGACTCAAAAACCCTGACACTCGATTATGTTCGCGAGGTTAAGGGTCTTTTTCAGTAATTGAAGTTTGATCAAAATCCCTCAAGGAATGAAGCCGCTAGAACGCTGATAACGTTCGGTGCTACGAACTAATTTTCGTCTATCTGTCCATAAGTTAGCTGTAGAATCCGGAAGATACAGGAATATAGAAAGGTGTTACAGATATTGTCCATATTGTAATTCATTAGATGTTGAAGATGAATATCATTTTCTACTTGTCTGTCATTGTTATACTGATATTAGGAAGAAATATATAAAGAAATATTTTTAGCATAAGCCATCAGTTCTCAAAGTTATCGAATTATTAAACTCAAGAAGTCAGAAAGAATTGAATTTGTTAGGAAGATTTATTTCAGAAGCCTATAAACGTACAATTGTGTAACTACATTATTACTGCAATGTATTTTTCAAAGTGCTGCTCTCTGTCCGATATTTTTATGTGTTTATGTTCAATCTGTCCGTTCGTCCGCCTGTTCCATTATTTTGATACCTGTACAGGTGTAAGGATTAACCGTTCAATTTCGATATACCTTAGTACGTATAACAACATATTAATTCAAAGTATTATCTAAGGATTATATGTATGAAGTTTCATATCATTACTCTAGGTGGAAAATGTGTACCGCCTTAGTATTATATAACATGTACACTGTAGAGTGTGAGATTTTGTGTGAATGTATCATGTATAATATGTATATATATGTTTGTTAAAAACCGATGGACCGAAAGGCCTAAGGTAATAAAAGAACTGAATATAAGATGGGAAATCTATTGTCCTCCGGTTTCAGCGTTAAGGGACGAATGAATGAGAGGGCTTGACTCATGACATTTGCCAGGAATAAACTGGGTTGAAGGCTACAGGCTTTGTCAAAATAAGCTGAGCATCAACTTTGAAGACCCTTTAGCAGATGATTTTATAACAACAATAGATGACAGCTGTTTAAATGTAATGTTTGGCCCGATCTGATTTTTAATTATTATTGGGTGGTTGGAGGACCGGGTGTATAGTGTTAACCATAGGAATACCTTCACATGTTGATATTTGATATTTTCATTAAAACGTCAAGTTTCAACCGTCTCATCTGACAATTCCCTGTGTACGGGGCAGTGTATATGGTCTTACAGACACGATGCAATTATTCCCCCATTACATCAACCAGACAATTTGAAAATATATATATATAATTCTAGCTTAGGTACATGCTTCATGATTTGTATCTGTTCGAAATTATTTGTTTAAAAGGTTCAAAACAATAGAAAAAAATATAATTGAATTAATTTTAATTACCTGTAGAAGTGAAAGCTAGGAATAAAAGTCCTGCTACGCCAATGGATCTGTATTAGAAAGAATGTATTCATAAAAACAGTTCTGTGAAGTGAAATCAAAAGTCGCATTATAAACAATGACATGACTCATGGGTGAAATGTGAATTACTGATTATCAAAGGGCTCGCTGATCTCTCCCAATCTGGATACGAATTTATTGCGTCATACAAAAATAGGTGTATGTGTTCCGATTTACAAAATGACTGCCTCGTTTTCAAAACATGTGATATAATCAGCACTATATTTGAGAGGTTGTTTCTGACTAAATCTGGCTTATTTACAAATATATTAATCTATCATTTATATTAACAAGAAGGCAACCCCACAGTCACTCTTCAGATGATTAGCTTCGAGAACGTACCCAAATGTGCCTACGAAGCTGATGTATTCTTACCCGACTCTGATCAAATTACGAAACCATGTAAAAAGTAATGTTAAATAATGCACTTTTTTTGTTTTTGTCAAATGTGATTCAGGTAACAAAAATAATGCCATCCTGATCTGGTCTAGCCTTGCGTTATAATGGCTGCTGTTTTTAATCACACACCGGATGACACTCAACGCGCACTCTATTTTGTTGGAAAACTGGTTCCTTAATTATTCTACCTTCATACGGTGTGACCGAGGATGTACATGTATAGGGCAATCTTCTAATCACAATAAATGAAAGATACAGTTTATAATCTAATTACCATTGAATATCAAACAATCATGAATGGAACACCCACACTTAGCCAACCCCTCACCCCGTACTCCCAACAAAACACACAAACACATATTGTATCAATATTTGTTGTTTTCTATATACATTGTATATCATTATTATTAATCAGTCTTAAGTTGTAATATAAAACATGTTTGACCTTAGTCTAGCACACGACAGTTTTTGGTTTGTTTGTTTTTGTTTAACGTCCTATTAACAGCCAGGGTCATTTAAGGACTTGCCAGGTTTTGGAGGTGGAGGAAAGCCGGAGTACCAAGAGAAAAACCACCGGCCTACAAGTCAGTACCTGGCAACTGCCCCACGTAGGTTTCGAACTCGCAACCCAGAGGTGGAGGGCTAGTGTTAAAGTGTCGGGACACCTTAACCACACGGCCACCGCGGCCCCTCCACACGACAGCGTCTGTATAAGCCCACAGTGTATATTTGTAATATCCAGCGACATAGCAACATTTTGTCTTCAATACTTACATATAGATCATACGTATCCGTTTAATATCAAATGATTGGTAGAGCTGACCGTTGACAACCGAAAGCACGGTGAATATGGCGATTCCAATGCTAAAAATCAAATTGAATTGTTCATCTTGGGGAAAACAATCTTCGATATGTGAAATCTCCTCAGTTGAGTTGTCAAATTGTTGTGTAACGCAGAGATTTTTTAACACGCCTTCTTGCTTCAGAATAAAGACAAGTGCAAACCAGCCAAATTGCATTCCTCCGAAAATGAATATTTCCAACAAACTAACGCTAACTAGCGCCACACGCCTTGCGTTAATCATAGTATGTTGTTTTACTTAGAGAAACGCACTAGGCACTTTATACCTCTTGTGTATGGTATGTATATGTATATAGTGTTACGGCTGTCCTGGACACAATGTCAGGAAACTTCTATTTCTGTACGGGAACAAAATATTGCACAATAGAATGTCTCATGTTATTCGCGGGATAGGTATTTGAAGCACAGGTCAAATTACGTGTGCAATGCCCTGATTTGCATCATGCCGTCATACACAGGCAATATTCCTTACGTGAATTTCACTTTATGCAAAAGAACACTATGATTAACTGTATTGAAAGCCTTGCTGGGGGTAAATAGTTTTGCTTGTTCAGTAAAATGTTCACTTTTCATCAATGAAGCGTGTCGATCAATGGGTGCCTTACAGTCTAGCCAACATTTGAGATTTTAGGTGAGAAATAGGTAGGACAGTTTTCCTATTGAACTTTATATACATTTGTCCGATTTACCTGAAGAACAAATGTCGCATGTGTTGCTGGGTAAGACGTCTGTTATACATGAGAACATTGACATTTCAGATGATATTCTGAAGGATCTTATGTATCTAGGAGTACGTTTCTTATGTATGTGTATCCCAACGCAGGTTGAACGTGTGATAATTTAGATCATGTATACCAAATACATGTACATGTAGTTGTATGCTTTGTGTTAAATGGCGACAAACAGAACTGTACAAATAGACATTCTACAAAAGATTTCTAATTTAGCCTTGATATATTAATTAAATATCGTCATACCACATATAGATGTAGAAAGTAAATAACTTAACTTGAAATAATCTTATCATGAAGACCACTAACACTGTGCATGTACATCTTTGTAGCTAATTAGGTATAAAGTATAGAAAAGTTTTTTGAGTAACTTAAACGAAATGTATTATTTAAGCATTGAACTGTTTTTGTATTGTATTTATGATCTATTGAATGCCAGAGCTTTGCAAGCATAAAACATAATAGCACATTATGATTTTTGCTTGCAAATTTCTGGCATTCAAATAGATCATAAATACAATGTTTTAATTTATTGACCAGTTACAAATAATTTATTAATAATTTAGTTATCACAGTAATCAAGACTTACATATATATCATTTAAAATATATACATATGAATATTAATCTAAACTACCACACTTATATTGTATCTAAAATAAATATTTATTGATCAATATCATTTATTTATAAAGAAAATGGATGTAAAAAATGTAGTTCATATCATAACTTATTTGTATTCAAACATAATTTTAACAATCAGTCATAAGACTTCACCATTTTATTTTAAACATTTACCATTATAGAAAAATCACTTCGTATATCAATATTATTTTATGTTTTATATATTTGATAAGAAAACATTATTATAAATTCATGAAAAAAGAAACAGTTGAATTATCACAGAAGTTGTATGATAATACATATCTTATAATTTAAGAATTAGCACTAGTATTTAACACAAACACTCGGTAACTACAGGTCTAGCTAAAACACTATCTTGACAAGTATAATTTACATTGTATATGCTAATAAAGCAAAAGGTAAAAATCAATGCCCAATTACTAAGATAATTCATTATTTAAGCATTGATGTCATTTTTTAAAAGTTTCATTGGGGTATGAAAAAAAATTGTTTGCAAACTGTATGAATCCGCGTTTGCAAAAAATTTTTTCCATACCCCTATGAAACTAAAAAATAATTGACATCAACGCTTATAATTAATTTTTGAAATTGATTTTCAAAATTAAAACATGTTTTATGTACAATTGAACTGATCTTATAAGGGATTCTTTTTCAGAAATCAATACGCAATGTCAATGGCCGTATTGTGACGTCACATATTTCACGCCGTTTTCAGATGTTGTTCATAGACATGATAGAGGTATGAAAAAAAATCTCAACCAATCAGAAAGCCGCATTCTGCGTACAAACACTGGACAATTAATTATAATATAGCTGTAAATATAATAGCAAAATTTTCATATCACAGATTATATTGCAGTTAAAAATTTTCAAGCGAATATGTTCAGATGAATTTAATGAGAAGCTGCGTCAGCATAAGCGTAAACGCCAAGTTCGCCATTCCCAAATCTCTCCTTCTCGTTGCACAATCTAGTATCAATGCGCTGGTACTTGGCCTTTTCACGAATGTCGGAATTAAAGGCAACGAAATTGTTGATCGCCAAGCAAAACATGCTTTAAATCTGCAACAAACAAATATCAAAATACAATATACAGATTTCAAACCTATAATTAGTTCTGCCATCCAGAGTAAATGGCAGCAACGCTGGTCTCTCGAGACGAACAACAAACGTTTTAAAATACAGCCGAAACTTAAAGCGTTTACTCCGGGTCGGAAGGATCGTAGAGAGGAAATAGTCCTCTCTCGGCTCCGTACCGGGCACACATACCCAACTCATTCGTTCCTTTTAAAACGAGAAGATCCACCAATATGCCATGCATGTGATGCTCAATTCACAGTGGAGCATTTTTTAATGGAATGTTCCGATTTCAAACATATTCGTGATAAATACTTTCGAGTCCCGGATATGAAAACTCTATTCAGTTTCCTGGATTCAAAAACATTATTGAGCTACTTGGAAGAAATTGATCTATTCTATATTCTTTAATTAACCAATAATCAATTCTATCATAATGATCTAAATATACAATACAAATGCTTTTTAAAATGACCAATTTTATCTGATTTTAACACATAAAATCAAAACGATATCATTGTTTGGCCCTAAATGACCCTAGTTGTCGATGGGCCGTAAAACTCCAACAAACAAACAAACAAACATTGGCCTTTTCCCTCCTTGGTCTTGCTAGGAATTTTCTCTATCAAAGTTTTGACATCTGCATCGAACTCCCTATTCTTCATCATATAGTGATGGTACCGGTGAAATTCCATCTACATCTTTTCTTCGGGTTTTCTACAAACACATCATCAGCAGCAAGACCAAGAGTGGCGGGCTGATGGTTGTGATTCTGTCAATAATTTCCAACAGAAATATTATCAACAGTGGTTAATGATGCATTGTAATTAAGATCTTTTCTAATTAACACATCCCCAGTACGCTCTATTGGACGTTCTTGTCATTATGGAATACTTGTAGCCAGCATTTAGGAGATAATGTCCCCCTCTTCCATTTTCCAGAACATTGTAATGTGTGAAGTGATGGATTTGAAATTTACCAAATACAAGTAAGTGACGATTTTTTTACCAGGAACTTACCTGGTGGTCATCAGGTATGACCGCGCCTGGCCACGGTGTATGAAGTAGCATTCCTGGTATTCTGCATGTCGGCTTAACTAAAACCAAGAGACCCAATAGGCCTGTGACGCTCCCTTGGCATTAATCAGAAGAGGGTTGAAGGTGAAAACATCTAAAAAATTTATCCCTGACCTTAAAGAATATATGAAGGTAATTCATCCCAGCATATCACTGGCCAAATGACATCATTCTAAGTCTTTCGAGTTTTCAGAAGAACTTTGTTAAAATGTTTTAAGCATATTTGACCACTGTAACCCTGGAGATAAGTCAAGTCATTCACTTGCACAAATCAGGTAGCCCTTTATCTCAGCATGTGCCATGACCGACATTAGGTGTCTGGGCCTCTTGGTTAGAATTTTTTATCAACATCAACAATATCTAGGAGGTTTACTTGATACCTCGTCAAATTCGTACTTTATGAATATCTGGTCGATCATTTTACTTTGCAGTTTTATTTGACAAAGTATATACATGTAAAATATAGATCCTGTTTATCAAAATTACGTCTGTCTGCTCATAACTTAACTATTTAGACAGGTAGATATGTTCACTTACCAAGAGAACAAAGACTTTGTACTAAATGTAGACAAGATATTGAAGATGGGTATCATTTTATTCTAGTATGAAAAAGTTTTCATGATTTAAGAAAAAAATACATCAAACCATTTTACTGGCGCAAACCGTCAATGTATAAACTTATCCAATTACTGTGTGTCAATAATATTGGCGAAATTCGTAACTTAGCAAGATATGTATAAGATGCCAACAAAGTCATAGTGTAATTAGCATACTATAGACATGTCACATGTATTTTATATTTTATGTGTGGTTCAGTTATAGTCAGAATTAGTTCTCCGCCATTTTGTATGCATGAATTGTTATATGATATATATGTACCTTGGGATCCTATATACTATGTAGCATTTGGAAATAAATTGAAATTGAAATTGCTTATTGAGAAGAATATATTGGAATAACTAAGAATATTTACATGACCATTGTGACATTGAAAATAGTTCAAATTGGCTTTATGTTCTCCAACTCAGCATCAATTAATACACTTTAATTACGGAAAAAAATAAAGTGCATGCTTTAAAAAATACCAAATTTTCTAATTTCATTTTCAACGAAGTCACATTCTCCTTTGAGAAGGGGATGAAATTAATTGCATGTTATTATGATTATTTATTTTATTTTAATTATTTAATTTTTCATAATCATTTTTATTTTTCGTTTGGAAAAGTATAGGATATTAACCATGGCCAACCCCGGTGTTGAAGGCCGGGTCCAAAATGGTCGATATAGGCTAATACTTCAATATTCATATGCAGATTACTAAAACTGTCTATGTGCATTTGGAACAAAAATGATGTCATCACGTCCGAATGGTCGCCCAGCCATCTCTATACACGAGTACGACGCATACTCGCTCATGTATCCATGGCATGGCTCAATTCAATTCAATTCAATTCAAATTCAAATTCAATTCAAACTTTATTGATAGTCGGTACATATTACACGCATGCATGTCGCACGCACGGGAGGCCGTCCTTAAATGACCTTAGCTGTTAATAGGACGTTAAAAAATAAACCAAACTATAACAAATCAACATTAGCTCTAATGAGCTATTAAATTGTTACATGATATTGTTAATGACACGCAGCCCTCGGTAGTGTCAGTAGATCATGGTGTTGACCGTTTTTCATCTGTCATAAATGAAATATTTAGCCCATGTTGTAAAATCTTTTCTCCACCTTCTGCTGTATATCAAACAAAACATCATGTCCACAAACCTTGGTTCGACGATAATTGTAGACGACTCTACAGCTTATATCGACGCAGTTTATCTTCTTTTAATTCCGATAGAAGTCCTGCGAACAGAATGTCTCTTGTCGAAGCCAAGCGTAGATATAAATTCTATAAAAGACATGTAAAGCGTAAGTATTTTAGATCAGAAGGTGACCGTATATTAAGTAGAAGACACCAAAATCTTTTTTTTGGAAAAAACCCCCAAAAAACCCCAGAATTATTTGAATATTTGGGACTTTTACGAACATTTTAAAGCTGTAAGTAATGGTGAGGCAGATTTTGATAACCCGCTAGATGTGTATGACGAGTTGGATTCCTATATTACGAATACAGAAGTAATGAATGTTTAAAAAGCGCTTAACTAGGTAAATCGCCCGGGATTGATAACATTCTTAATGATTTTTTTGTCAAATATAAGGAATCATTTACTCTTATTCTTTCAAAACTTTTTAATGTAATTTTTGATTCGGGCGTCTTCCCTTCATGCAGTCTGGTCTAAGGGTATTATTTTTCCTTTGTTCAAAAAAGGTGACGCAAATGATACAAATAACTATAGAGGAATAACATTGGTAAGTTGCCTTTTTAAATTATTTAATGATGCTATTTTTGCCTTACATGGTTTTATTAATAAAATGCTGTCTGACAAGTGTAAGCTTTACTGTTGTTTTGTTGATTATCATAAGGACTTCGATAGTGTAAATAGAAATAAATTATTTTTGAAGCTTTTTCATAAAGTTATTCGAGGAAAATGACTAAATACTTTGAGATCTTTATATGACGGGTTAAAGTCAAATCAAATTAGGTACAAATCTGATCTGTCTGCATTTGTTTCAACCTCACCAGGCTTGATGTTATCTCCCTTCCTTTACTCCATGTATGTGAATGATTTAGAAAATGAGTTTATTTACACCTCCTGTGACGCTTTATTCTTAAGAGATATCTCTTTGTTCCTTCTAATGTATGCAGATGACGCTGTCCTCTTTTCATAATCTGCTTCCGGTTTGCAGAAAATGTTAGACTCCCTAAAACAATACAGTGACAAATGGCAGCTTACCGTTAAATAGTGAGAAAACAAAAATTATTGTATTCCGAAATGGCGGAAAATTACGCTGAACAAGGTCGAAAATGTATGTATAATGCATTATGTATTTGTAATAGTTTGTCCCTCAATGTAGAATCTAAACTGAATGTTTTTGATGTTTATGTATCCTCTGTTTTTAATTATGGTTGCAAAACATTTTAATGCTGCGGAATCAGTAGAGTTCATGTTGATTCTTAAAAAAAAGAATATTGAATGTTAAGAAGAGTACGTCATCGTTTATGGTTTACACTAAATAAGGTCTAATTAGGACGTCTGCCTATACATATAACCAGCAAATTTCGAATGATTAAATATTGGTTGAAATTAATTAAATCTGATAATTGTGTTCTAAATTCAATTTATGACAAAACGTTGATTGCAATCACAGAAACCGCAATTGGCGTTGTCAATTAGAAATGTATTACTGTCTTCTGGTTTCGGTGATGATTGGTTTACTCATTATGTCGATAATGAAAGGGTGTTTTTACATTGTTTTAAGCAGCGTCTGATAGATAATTTTATTTAAGCTAGAAAATGAATCGTCCATCTTCATATAAACTTGTCCAGCTGTTGTCTGTACGTAACAGGAAAGAGCTTTGTAATTTAGGGAAGGATTTGAAATTGTGTGTTTTACAGCACGTTCTAGATCACAGCTTTAGCTTATTTTGTTTTCTCTCATATCAGTTTTTAGGTTCACCAACATTTTTGAGATGACCCCTGAATTCGCGATAGACGTTGGAGTTGCGTCCCTTGTGTGGAAGTCTTTGGCAGAAAAGCGGGAGTTACTGATGATTGCTGAACTGAAAGTTGCAAACCATGAGCGATCTGTCATTATTGATGGTTTGATACTTTAGTATACTGTTGAGCTACCTGTTGGCACAATAAGGTAATTGACGTCAATCGTATTATCTGATTGGAGACCAGGGAAGGTCATTATATAAGTAGGTAATCCTGACGTTTCCCTCACATCACTATGCAGTTTTTGTTCTGAAGTTAAAGGTCTGGTCTGTGAATGCATTTTATGTAAACTCTCTGTCATTGGTTAAATCAGGGACGTATGTATTATTGTATGTCACTGGCGAAATGTCCTATATTTTGAGATTAATGTTACAGAATTGATTTGTGAACAAGAATTAAAGGAACCACGTCGAACCTATAAACATGTCCTCAGGTGCCACACATTTTGGTGTTGTTGACCAGGCGATCAAGTCAATGAAAACTGTGGAGGAATATATTGATGTTGGGATGGAGACTACAATTGATGTTGTACAAGACTTAGTGGAGAATGACAAAGGTAACAGAACAATGCCAAGGGTAACAGAGCACATTATCATTAGATTTAAATCACTGCCTCCACTAGGGATTGAGCCCAGGACCTCTGGCTTACTAGTCTTATGCTCAATTAATCAAGCTAAAGAGTAGATCCTCTAGATGAGCGGTATATTGCGGCGAGTATTTACCAACAAACTCATGCCTTTCAGAGTTCAATTAATTTAATTTTAAAAACACTACTATTTTATTGTCCTGCAATAAGTCCACATATTTTGAGTTAGAACGTATTGGCCTCCTGTGCTAACCAGTATAAATTGATCCAAAACTGTTAAAGGTTGACTAGGTAAGGTTGAGAAAGTACCGGTATAAAATTCAATAAAAAGAAGAATCATGATTCTTGCATAAATGCATATCAACGAAGGGTTAAAGGAATTAGTCCTCGCCACCTATTAAAGACAAAATATGATTTCTTTTGAAAAAAATGCATAGATGATTATTTTTTTTCTCTGCCGACACAAAGATGACAACATCAGCAATTTCTTGAAGAGATGCAAAAAGGTCATGTTAATATGAAAACAGAATACAAAATATCCACATGGGAAATTGAACAGAATAGCTTTCCTTTTCGTTGCTAGCATTTGTTTCATACGAAACATTATTTTGAGTTTTGTATTGATCAAAACCGCCATGTGTGAAAGTTTGGTCAACTAAGCCATGGAGTGCAGCTGAGTTTTGTAATAAATAATTATTTTGATGCTATCTTATAGTGATTGGAGAAATTGAATGGGAACATTAATGCATAAACTGTGTGTGCACATATTTGTCATCAAGGTTTAAGCACTAAAGAAAGATACAATCAAATTTTTTTTCTGTCCTGAAATTTAAAGCGCTTGGAAAATAAGAGGTCGCAAAAATTTATAGCACTTGGGAAATAAGAGGTTGCAGTCGGCACATAGCGTCAAATGATAAATCAGCCAATCAGCAGCCTCTAATGTTATAGGAGTACAGAATATATATATGGTTATTACATTTTTGTTTTCAACATTTTATCTAGCTATAAGTTTAACCGAAATTGTTTTACAATAAAATCATATGTATATGTGTAACTCAGAAAATGAGGCTGGGGTGACGGAGCTAGAGGCAGTTATGAAAAGTTATATAAAGATGGAATCAGATCTGCACAGGTTCTTGGAGGCAGTTCAGCAAGTCAGACACAAGGTAAGATACTGTATCTTCTTTCTATCACAGGGGCTTGATACATTCCTTTGACCCAGAATGAAATATTTACCCCGAGTCAAACCCTCAGATCACTCGCCTTATGATTGTATAGAATGTCTCAAGCCCCTGTGTCTTATAAGTAAAATGTTATGTGAATTTTCTCTGTCATAGTTATTCCTTTCAGAATTGCATTTGGCTTCAAAGCTGATAATATTGGGTGCACAAGTGATTTTTTTTATCAAACGAGATACTGAATTGACTTGCAAAAACAAACTTTGCATGAGAAGATCAAAGAAAAAAGTAAATATTGTGTTATCTGAATAAAATATTTAGAGGAATTCATGGTCTCAAAAAATGTTAAAGATTGTGCGTCAAATTATAAAGAGTTGTTTCCTTCTTAGGCATCCAAGTCACGGGAGCGTTTGGACTTGGAGAGTCTGCTTGATAAGACTTTAGAAGAATTGCCAGAAGGCAATGTGGAGCTTCTGTGTCAGGACCATGAAAAGTTTAAAGACTTCAAGGAAAGAATATTGGAAATTCAAAACCCAGGTAAAACTATAACAGTTAGTCTAATTATCATAACATTGTAGGGATTCAGATCCCATAATGAATCTCAGGTAAACTAAAATGGTCTGATTACGATTAAATCGTAAGGATTCAGGACCTCAAATAAATTCCAGGTAAAACTATAACGGTCTGATTATGATGAAATCATAAGGATTCAGGATCTAGAATGAATCACAGGTAAAATATAACAACTAATTAATCAGAACACAGAGTAAGTGGTTGCTGTTCCATATTTAAATAAACCCAGTGAGTTGATATGCATGTAGCGGCTCAAACAAAAATAGTACACAACCTAATGTTGACTGATGACACAGACACCTGTGTAAACTGGGCAAATGGTCCTGATGACTTCCAGTTTAGGCAGGTTATATTGTATTTTATATCATCTAATACATGTATAATTTTACTTACTAAAATTAAAAAATAGCATAAAAATAAATGCTCAAACCTGTAAGTTATTTATCTTGTTTGTATAGAAGACGAGTCCGTCCCAGCATTGGCCGGGTCATCAAGTACAGTAGACGATGATGTGGCCATGACACAGCCAGAGGTTAATACTCGATGTCCGTATACAGGAATGGAGATGAAAAATCCAGTGAAAAATAAACTATGTGGACACAAGTATGACAAGGAGGGCATCATGCAACACATCAAAAACAAAGGAAAGCGTGCGAAGTAAGTAATCGTATCAAGGTATGAAAGAAGAGCAGCAACTCCAGAGTCCAGGTTTGAAAATGATCCTGCCGACATGTTTTGGCCTGCTAGACAGGCTGTCATCAGGGCACAATTTATTAGTGTGACTGTTACATTTGAAGCTGAATAACAATCAGTTACTAGTTACTAGTTGACTAATCTGAGACCTAGAAGACAAACTTTTTCCTAAACTACACTGAATGGACGTTGGTTCTTTGGGGATTTCCCCACTTTAATTCATATAAGTATTCGTATGTAAATGTGAACTTTGTTGGCCCCGAAGAAAGGCATTGAGGGGTCTATTGTGGGGAAAAACCTGAGTACCCAGAGAAAACTCACATGGTTGGGCAGGTCACTACAGACTTTTTTAACGCCTGATCAGTTGTTGGCCCCAAAGGAAATGCATGAGGGGTCTATTGTTGGAAAAACCTGAGTACCCAGGGAAAACTCAAATAGTTGGGCAGGTGACCTCATACCTTTTTACATTTGATTGGGGAAGTGTTAGTTACCACTGTGCCACCCGATTACCCAAATTTTCTGATTTATTATACCATACCATAGATCGTTGTCAATCGGGGGAGTTAAATAAAGTAAGAATCTCTTGATATTTAAGATTACAATGTCAATTATAGTTTGTTAGAAAAGGAAGTAAAAATAAGTTGCCTTAATGATATAATATACTTATTATTACACTTATTGGTGGTGGTGTTCATATGAGTGATTTCCCCTTATTGAAGCCTTATAAAACTTATTGGTGGTGGTGTATATATGAGTGATTTCACCCTTATTGAAGCCTTATAACACTTAATGGTGATGGTGTACTAGATTTCCCCTTATTGAAGCCTTATTACACTTAATGGTGATGGTGTACTAGATTTCCCCTTATTGAATCATTATAACACTTATTGGTGGTGGTGTACTAGATTTCCCCTTATTGAAGCCTTATAACACTTATTGGTGGTGGTGTACATATGAGTGATTTCCACTGATTGAAGCCTTATTACAATTATTGGTGGTGGTGTTCATATGAGTGATGTCCCCTTATTGAAGCCTTATTACACTTATTGGTGGTGGTGTACATGAGTGATTTCCCCTTATTGAAGCCATATTACACTTATTGGTGGTGGTGTACATATGAGTGATTTCCCCTTATTGAAGCCTTACTACACTTATTGGTGGTGGTGTACATATGAGTGATTTCCCCTTATTGAAGCCTTATTACACTTATTGGTGGTGGTGTACTAGATTTCCCCTTATTGAAGCCTTATTACACTTATTGGTGGTGATGTACATATGAGTGATTTCCCCTTATTGAAGCCTTATTACACTTATTGGTGATGGTTTACATATGAGTGATTTCCCCTATTAAAGCCTTATTACACTTATTGGTGGTGATGTACATATGAGTGATTTCCCCTTATTGAAGCCTTATTACACTTATTGGTGGTGGTGTACATATGAGTGATTCCCCCTTATTGAAGCCTTATATACTTATTACACTTATTGGTGGTGATGTACATATGAGTGATTTCCCCTTATTGAAGCCTTATTACACTTATTGGTGGTGATGTACATATGAGTGATTTCCCCTTATTGAAGCCTTATTACAATTATTGGTGGTGGTGAACTAGATTTCCCCTTATTGAAGCCTTATTACACTTATTGGTGGTGGTGAACTAGATTTCCCCTTATTGAAGCCTTATTACACTTATTGGTGGTGGTGAACTAGATTTCCCCTTATTGAAGCCTTATTACACTTATTGGTGGTGATGTACATATGAGTGATTTCCCTTTATTGAAGCCTTATTACACTTATTGGTGGTGGTGTACATATGAGTGATTTCCCCTTATTGAAGCCTTATTACAATTATTGGTGGTGGTGAACTAGATTTCCCCTTATTGAAGCCTTATTACACTTATTGGTGGTGGTGAACTAGATTTCCCCTTATTGAAGCCTTATTACACTTATTGGTGGTGGTGAACTAGATTTCCCCTTATTGAAGCCTTATAACACTTATTGGTGGTGGTGTACATATGAGTGATTTCCCCTTATTGAAGCCTTATTACACTTATTGGTGATGGTTTACATATGAGTGATTTCCCTTTATTGAAGCCTTATTACACTTATTGGTGGTGATGTACATATGAGTGATTTCCCCTTATTGAAGCCATACACTTATTGGTGGTGGTGTACTAGATTTCCCCTTATTGAAGCCTTATTACACTTATTGGTGGTGATGTACATATGAGTGATTTCCCCTTATTGAAGCCTTATTACACTTATTGGTGGTGGTGTATATATGAGTGATTTCCCCTTATTGAAGCCTTATAACACTTCTTGATGATGGTGTACATATGAGTGATTTCCCCTCATTAAAGCAGCATCCTTTGGACATAAGATACATTTTCTTTTGATCACCTAAAGACGACCACAGATTCCTCTGGAGGGCTGTAGTCATGAGTCCATCATCTATCATGTGTTAAAGTCATTTTACTTAGTATAATATGGTAGATTTAAGTCGAAGTTAGTCATTTTCCTATATGATATTGTAGATTAAAGTCATAGTTAGTCATTTCCCTGTATGAAATGGAAGATTTAAATCATAGTTAGTCATTACCCGGTATGATATGGAAGATTTAAATCATAGTTAGTCATTACCCGGTATGATATTGAAGATTAAAGTCATAGTTAGTCATTACCCGGTATGATATTGAAGATTAAAGTCATAGTTAGTCATTACCCGGTATGATATTGAAGATTAAAGTCATAGTTAGTCATTTCCCTGTATGATATGGAAGATTTAAATCATAGTTAGTCATTTTCCTATATGATATTGTAGATTAAAGTCATAGTTAGTCATTTCCCTGTTTGATATGGAAGATTTAAGTCATAGTTAGTCATTTTACTTGGTATAATATGGAACATTAAAGTCATAGTGTCATTTTACTCTGTATAGTATGGAACATTCATGTTACACTTGTATGACCTTGACATTGAAGCATTCTCTAAATCCTGTGGCCATGTTCACTTTCGCTCTCTGCACCCTTGTAGTACGTATACATCATTGCAAAATTGAAGGCTCAATCTCTGCTGTCTTGTGGACGAAACAAAAAGGCTAGTTTGACGATTTGATGTAGATCAAACAAACCTGAAGGTCGCCATACCATTTAAATGACTGTCGTTGATCTTCGTTGACTAAATCTTCACCAAAAATGCATCAGCCGTGCGATTGGCCATTGTTTTTTTATCTCACACCAATCAAATTGCTAGTTGTGTGCCTGAGATTTTGCCCATAGACGACCACAGATTGTACGTCAAACAAATCTCAGGGTCGCCATTCCGTTAAATTGACCAGCATTGATCTTCGTTGACTAATCTGATCTTCACAAGAAATGCATCAGCCATGCAATTGGTCAATATTTATCTGAAACCTATCAAATAGCTAGTTGTGTAACTTTCAATTTTTCCAAGGAAAATGTAAGGAAATGCTTCCCACAACAAATATTCCAGGGCTGCAGAGAGTTAGATGTGAGTATAAGAGTATCAAGGATGACATTGATAAACAAGTACAAATGCTTTACTGAAACGTTGATTTTTTCCAGGTGTCCTATTAACGGGTGTGGGAACACAAAAGCTTTGGACGTTAACTGTCTGGAAGAAGATCGCGAACTCAAACGTTACATCGAACGCAAACAAAGAGGAAAACGCTCACAGCGAACTTAGCATCAGGATTAAATCGTGTGAAAGTTTTAATTTTGAATGCTATTTTTTTTTAACAAGTTAACGTTCTACTGGATATGAATATGAACTCGTAATATGCTGTATGTACCTGGACAGTTGTTTATCTGTTTAAAAAAAAACTAAACATAAAACTGGTAATTCCGATGAAATTATACTTGTAGGCTATAAATGGAAGCCATAGGATTTCATGTTGATTTTATTTTCATTATTTACATCATTTCCTTCCCATGAAAAAAATTCTATTAAGCGAGAGAAATACTGGCTTTGTATATGTTACTGTTTTAATTAAACTACTTTTTATTGTCCCTGTTTGGTAAACCTCTTATTCCTGAAGTTGGGTAGATATTTAACAGAAATAGCTCTAATCTAAGCTGTGTTGTATCAGATTTGTCACGCATGATTCATTTTGAAAATTATAGAAAAATTTTAACGTTTAATCAGTGCTAATTGAAGACATGATTTGAATCTGTGACAAAAAGAATTTAATGAAAATTTTGATAGACAAGTAGTGTTTCTGTAAAAAATTTAAATTTTAACATTTTTTTTTAATTACAAGTGAGAACATTTTGGTATAAAAGATTTGCAATACCTGTAGATCAAGAATCGGCCTTGGTGAGATATACATACTTATTAAGTGTAGTTTTCTGATCTTCCAGGAAGGTACATTTGCATATGTAAATAATTAGCTGTATTGAGAGAAAGGAAAAGAAATAATGATGGATTAGGAAGAATTCAAGAGTGAGAGAGATGAAATTGTGAGAATTGAGAAGATGTATTTTTAAAAGTTGAGAATTGAATATATAGAGATAGAGAGAACTTAAAATGTTTGAGAGAGGTGTAAGATTGATTGAATTGAGGAAGGGAGAAGAAGTATAGCAAAAACTATATTGATTGATAGAGAAAATTTTAATTTTGATATGTAAAACATATTTGTTTCTTTAAATTAATTAAAATTTCATCAATTGTGTTACAAAAAAGGTGATAAATTTGCCATCTGGAACAGTATGTTTTAATTAAGAGTCAAGTTTAAAGGTTGCCCCTTAAAAGTTCATTATTTCAGAAATAAGGATAGAAAATAAGAAAGAATTTCAAGATTAAAGTTTAAATTGTAATGTGAATGAAGTTGGATGTATTTTAGTTGAATGAATTGTGTTACAAGCTTGATATTTTTGCATCTGTAATATCTAAACTAATGTTTATGTGAAATAAAAGAAAGAATGCTTCAAATTGTGTGTTGTGCTACCTGAATTTTTTGCAAGTGGGTATGAATTAATTTACAGTTTTCCAGAAAGTACACATCTTCAGTAACTAGGATTTTAATGTCCAGGTTCAGTAGTTACAATAACTAGTTATTGTCATGGTAACCAGGATTTAAATGTTCATGTTCAGTAGATATAGGTTCAATAACTGGTTATTGTCATGGTAACCAGGATTTTAATGTCTAGGTTTGGTAGGTACAAAAATTGGTTATTGTCATGGTAACCAGGATTTTAACGTCCAGGTTCAGTAGTTACAATAACTGGTTATTGTCATAGTAACCAGGATTTTAATGTCCAGGTTCAGTAGGTATAGGTACAATAACTGGTTATTGTCATGGTAACCAGGATTTTAATGTCTAGGTTTGGTAGGTACAAAAACTTATTGTCTTTGTAACCAGGATTTTAATGTCTAGGTTTGGTAGGTACAAAATTTTTTTTATTGTCATGGTAACCAGAATTTTAATGTCTAGGTTTGGTAGGTACAATAACTTATTGTCATGGTAACCAGAATTTCCGCATCCACTGGACACTGGATCAGAACATTATCTCAAGTATTTTATTCCTGAGCATTGTGTCACATGTTTAGCTGATTAAGTTAATAAAGTAAAAAATAAAATCATAAATACATTTGTTTCTGGTAACATGAAAATTTTTCATTAAACATTGTACAAATAGCTCTTTTTTTTCAAAATACTGGTTAACAATATTCACAATGATTCAACAGCATTATTAACTTACAACAATATTCACAATGATTCAACAGCATTATTAACTTACAACAATATTCACAATGATTCAACAGCATTATTCAATCAACCAACCAATATTTTGTTATCAGATACATGTAATAACATACAAATGGAATTCAAAGTCCAAGTTTCCTCTGGCCCTAACACCAGACTTGGACATTCTGACAGATAGAAGTCTGGTGAAGGGCAGGACTAATATGGACTGTGGGGCCGAAATTTGTGTCAACGATCGGTGGATTTAGAGAGAGTACTCTGTAGATGAGAAGATAGCTGTATAAAAACTGGGTGAAACTTTGATGAAATATAATCGAATTGATGAACTACAATAAAAAATAATCTTATGTTATTGAATGTATACACTAGTGCACCATATTCTGATTTCGTTGTTGTAATTTTTATGTAAGATGTTTCACTGCATTTTTGCATAGATTTATTCTGAGAATAGGGTCATATATTCAAATATTCCATAGTTAATGCATACATGTATAATTCATACAACATTTTAATTTTGTTCTTGAATTTTACTCTACTTTTACAGCAAATGATTGATTATGTAAATGTCAGAAAATTGAAAAATTAAATGAGTTTCATTGATAAGATGATGTTTGATTTAAGTTTTCTCAAATCAACTTTAAACAATCATCATCATAGAGTAACAAATTAAATTAAATGTCAGAAAATTGATCAATTAAGTGAGTTTCATTGATAAGACAATGTTTGATTTAAGTTTTCTCAAATCAATTTTAAACAATCATCACAATTAAGGTAATAAATAAAATTAAATGTCAGAACAAAATCATTCTTTTACCTTTGATCCGACGGCCATGATACAGTATACCCTTGATCCGACGGCATTATAAAGTATACCAAGTGTTTACAAAAAGATCAATACATGATTTATATTTTCCATGCACTCATTCAAGCTAAAAAATATCAAATTTGATATTTACAGATTTACAAATTTTCATTTATCCATGCACTGATCTCGATCACATACACCTTTACATCATCCTATTCAGTTAGATCCTGATAGTTCAATTTTCTTTTTTTTTGTATTTATTCCATTGTTCCTGCAGGAAAACTAAGGGAGACAACCCTTGCGTCATGTAAAATCACAGTCTGAATCATATACTTCCTGGGTGAATGGTCTACAACTTGCTTCCCTGGTTCTTCAGTGGAGTTAGGTACTTGTGGAAGGAGCTATGAACCTGGAATATGTGAATTACAACAAAATTACACCAATACAGAGACATCCTATATATGTGGACATTAATTTAAATCAACCTGATTAAGGAAGTCCTCGTTCGTTTCCCTTGTTGAGCGTGTCATATCCCGAGTTTCCTCTGGCCCTGACACCATTTCTGGTGTAGGGCCAGAGCGCAGTACTCTATGAAAATGTGGAATTCTCCGACACCGTTGGGTGTCACTAAGATTTTGGTGCAAATACAATAAAATCGGGTGTGACATAACACCTATACCTGCGACCTACATAGTTAGTAATATGGTGTTGAGTCAAGTATGAAATTTTGACCAGCGTAAAGCGAGGGTCTATACAGATGGAATATAACACTGATATGGGACTAAATGGGTGTTCTGGGGTAAATAAATATCTCATTTATCCATATATGTAAGGTAGGTGTAATGTCACACCCGATTTTATTGTATTTGCACCAAAATCTTAGCGACACCAAACAGTGTCGGAGAATTCCACGTTTTCATATACCTAGTAGTGGGATCTGGCCCTACACCAGAAATGGTGTCAGGGCCAGAGGAAACTCGGGCTAAGCGTGTTATAGAAGGGATATAGGGATGTATCTTTCTATATGTACATTTGTCAGCATGTTAGATCGTACTCCGCCCCAACAATGATCCTCTCTAATGGCATATTCATTTTCTCTGATAATTTTAGTTTCCTTTTTGACTATTTTTTGTGATATTTGTGCTAATCTAGGGTAGCAGTGTACAGTAAAAATGCCAAATTCTGAAAAATATGGCACATGCTTTAGATATGTAAACATTGCCAGTTAACCTTACATATAACCTCTAATAAAGTATATATATTTGAAATCTGTACAACATTTGCAATTTTAATAGAGCTCTGAAGGATAAGTAAACTGATATTTTCTGTGATTTTTAGAGCTGTGAATACCATGGTAACAGCTTAAAAAATTCTCAAAAATTGCAAAATATTATGATATTTGACCCAAAATGGCACAATTCTCTACACAATATTTTTTCTGAAACCTATTTAAAATTAAATATCTCTATCCCAAAGACAGAATTAATCTTGTTTGGACATATGTTGTAAATTAAGTTTTTCCGCTATCTTACCTTTTCTGTGGGCTTCCATTTTGCGCTGTAGGCGAAACTAAATTTCCTGTGTAAACACACGTTCGGAAAATCCGGATATTTAAAATCCGGAACCAATTTATTGATTTTTGTTTTAATAAATGTGAAGCCTGTATGTACTACTTCATACTGGATATACCAATTATAGTGTACATTTATTTTTTCATTTTTTATACATATCATAATACAGGAGTTATTTGCTTAACAAAACAATTGCCCATGGCCAGGCTGTCTTACTGTGGTGTGCTACCTTATACATCACTTTTGTTAATTCTAATTTTACTAAAAACCCCATGAATGTCTAGAATATGTTCCGACGAACAAAATGACATATCGGGTTACTGTGTATCTTTAATAGTCACCGAGTATTGCTGATTTCCCTGAGAGGTGTATTTTGACAACTTTTTCTCCCAATCCAGTAATAAGGGGAGGTAATTTTAAAGATGAAAACTCCCATAATTCTGTATATCTCTTGAATAAAGTTGTGTTTTGAGTTGAATGTGGTACTTTGAGTCTCTGTGCATGTAATCAAGCAAAAAATACTATACAACTATCAAATTTAGCCTTGTAATATGACGTCATAGTTACCATGACGTCATCAGTAACTATGACGTCATCAGATGGTATCTATGACGTCATAAATACTCAATGGTGTCATAATAAATAACCAAATTCCTTTCCAAACCTCAGCTTAGCAACACATGCAATATTCTAACTGATAAATCATGACATGACATCCAAGATTTCAAAATGTCATGCCTATGACATCACAGTCATCTGTTTCCACCCCGGTAATTCAGATATGTACCAATGATCATATGAAAGTGTCCGCTGATCCCATTTTATGCGGAAAATGCTATTTTTTCTGCTTTACCGAAGGAAGTGACAATAATTGACAATATTGTATCAACCGTACACTCCATCAATTGAAATTACATGCTTACCAATGTATAAATAAATTGAAAATAATGGTTTCACCAAATATTTCAAAAAATAACACTTACTGTAATAGTTTCCATGGATACGGGGTAATAAATCAGGTAAAACAAACCAGAATTCAGTCTATATGGTTTGTTAGATACCCAATAAGTTATTTTGGGTTTGTTATAAAACATAGAATATCTTTTCAATTTACACTGACTCATTAACATTATGCTTAATTAACCCACCCTTAAAATGGGTAAATATGCGAGTTACCTCCCTTGATTCCTCTAATATGACAAGCCTGATAATAAACAAGTTTTAAATTGTTTTTATGCATTTTTGAGCAATAATGAACTAAAATGAAGCTTAATCAAGCATAATTAAGCACAATTTCCAAAAAATAACATTTTTCAGCCCTTATAAGGTAGCAGTGTACAGTAAAAATGCCAAATTCTGAAAAATATGGCACATGCTTTAGATATGTAAACATTGCCAGTTAACCTTACATATAACCTCTAATAAAGTATATATATTTGAAATCTGTACAACATTTGCAATTTTAATAGAGCTCTGAAGGATAAGTAAACTGATATTTTCTGTGATTTTTAGAGCTGTGAATACCATGGTAACAGCTTAAAAAATTCTCAAAAATTGCAAAATATTATGATATTTGACCCAAAATGGCACAATTCTCTACACAATATTTTTTCTGAAACCTATTTAAAATTAAATATCTCTATCCCAAAGACAGAATTAATCTTGTTTGGACATATGTTGTAAATTAAGTTTTTCCGCTATCTTACCTTTTCTGTGGGCTTCCATTTTGCGCTGTAGGCGAAACTAAATTTCCTGTGTAAACACACGTTCGGAAAATCCGGATATTTAAAATCCGGAACCAATTTATTGATTTTTGTTTTAATAAATGTGAAGCCTGTATGTACTACTTCATACTGGATATACCAATTATAGTGTACATTTATTTTTTCATTTTTTATACATATCATAATACAGGAGTTATTTGCTTAACAAAACAATTGCCCATGGCCAGGCTGTCTTACTGTGGTGTGCTACCTAGGTAATATCTTAAATAAGGCATGAGCATTTTCAGATTAAAGACTGATTTCAGACTTTTTTCACATGTTGGGTGCAATATTAATTTTAATATTTAAGCATTGATGTCATTATTTTTTAGTTTCATCAGGGTATGAAACAAATTTTGTTTGCAAACTGTATGAATCCATGTAGCGTTTGCAAACAAAATTTGTTTCATAACCCGATGAAACTAAAAAAAAAATTGACATCAATGCTTATAATTAATTTTTGAAAATGATTTTCTAATTTAAAACATGTTTTATGTACAATTTTACTGGTTTTAAATGGGTTTCTTTTTCTCAAATCAATACGCAACGTCAATTGTCGTATTGTGACGTCACATTTTTCGCGCCATTCTCGGAATTTCTTTCATAGAAGAATGAAAAGAATTTTTCGACCAATCACATTTGAGTATTTACCATGAAAACAAAGAAAAATTAATTATTTCATCATAGAAAACACTATAAATTGGGATTTTAGACTTTTTAACATTCAGCAGCTCTTATCCCTGTAAAATAGAATTACTGGAAAATAAAAATCTCAACAGTATGCTCATCCTACATTTTACATTTTGTACCAGTAGGACAACAATGTAAATACATCTGTACACTTACATCGGTAGCATTCAGCGGTGAGGACTTGGCGTACTTGTACAGTGCTTCGTAAACCTGTCCATCGTTGCGTCCAAGGCAGCTGTCCAGTTGGTTGTCGTGGAATTCAAATGCATCAACAAAGGTGACTGCATTTGGCCTCACCTCTTCTAATAGGTCGCCCAACTTTCTGGTCAACATGTTGATCTGGGCCTCAGTGAAAAATCCATCCTGTCAACAGAGAGTTACCATGGTAACAAGCACTCCAGCCATGAAACTCATTGTGTATGAAGTTTAAAAAAAAAAAAAAAGTTGCTACTTTGTCATAACTGCTATGTCATCAATAGTTCTTCCCAAAAACTTATACATTGTACACATACATGTACCATTCTTTAAGATGTGTTATCAAAATCAAACCTAATATCTTTATTGAATATTACCCAAAGAATGCACAAAATCAGTTGCAGTAGTGCTGCAACCAAAGGATGCCTTAAAAACCGTTATCAAAAGTAAAAAAATGTTGCTATTAAATCCCAATACCGGTATATAGCAATCTTTAACCACAAATCAGACCAAAAGGTGATAACTGGTCTGTTGGACATAAATGGCCTCGCTGCCACTTGACACCCTAAAACACAGTTTGGTTAGTAGAATCCCATCGGCAGTTCCTAATGTTAGCTACTAACATTGAATCGGAACGGAACGGAACGGGATGGGACAGGGCGGGATGGACATGTGTACTATAGTAACACTTTATGCCCCCCCCCCCCCCCCCCCATTTCATGGTGAGGACATAAAAATGATTGAAATAATGATTGCAACACTGTTTCTTATCTTTTAAAGCTGTACCATATATCAGGGTGGGGAAAATTTCACATGTGAAAAATGTCCCCTATATCCCCTATATAAGATGGGGGAAATTTTAGCTGTAAAAGCTGTCCCATATAATATATCCAGAAGGCAGAGAAAAATTCACCTGTGAAAACTCTCCTTTATCCCAAAATAGGTGAAAATTTCACCTGTGAAAACTGTGTCACATATCAAACATCTGGGTGAGAAGAGTGTTACCTGTTAAAACTGTCATTTATATATCAAGGTGAGGATATGGAAAATTTCACTTGTGAAGCTACAGCTCCATATACAATATACACCTGATGAGGGAACTTTTACCTGTGAAAATTGGCCCATATATTATCCGGGGTAAGGAAGATTTTACCTGTGAAAATTGGCCCATATATTATCCAGGGTAAGGAAGATTTTACCTATGAACTACTGCTATACACCTGATGAGTACTAACTTACCTGTGAAAACTGGCCGATGTTCCGTATTATACCACTGACAGCATAAAGTCTACACAATGTTGTCATAGCACTCTTCACTTTGGGGTCAAAGTTCATGGAAGTCACCTGACTGATGAAGGTCTTCACCACAAAAAGATGACAGCAAGCCTACAAAAAGCGAACAGGTTTTCCTAATTTCTTTTCCATACTAACAGGTTATCTGTATATCAGTTTTCTAAAAAATATTAATTAAATTTTTTAGCTATTTTCAAAGATGAGTGACATAAAATTTACATGTTCTTTGAAAGTTCAGAAAAAAAAATTAAGTTTTCTGATTTAATAAAAACATTTTGATTTATATTAGAAATATTCTACAAACGTAAATGGTGGTTGTTACTGAAAGTCTGGTTTATACAAATTTTCTGATTACACAGTTCAATATAGATATACATTGTAGATGTAAACTGTAAAAGGATTTATTTTTGTTTTGGTTAAATTTTGAGTTTTGCGTTTTTGCTGGGGGTTACATCTTGTGGATTCCTTGTTTTGTTTTTTGTATTTCAAGATTGTAATAAAACAGTGGTTTTAAATGAATGTCCTGTTTACACAGGTTTTCAGATTACACAGTTCAATGTTTATTTATGTATTATATACAGTGGTTGCTACTGAATTTCCGGTTTTTACAGGTTTTCTTATCTTACCAAGTTTATTTAAACACCATTGGAAGATTCTATTGTAAGCTTAATTAACAGTTTTTTTTTTTTATTAAACATGGTATCATATGTTTTGGGGGTTATCATAATTTTTTTTATTAAACAGGTATAAGATTTTTTTTAACAGGGTATCAGATTTTTTATTAAACAGGGTTTTAGATTTTTCATTAAACAGGATATCAGATTTTTTTTTTATTAACCAGGGTACCCGATTTATTTTGTTTAAACAGGGTATCAGAATGTTCAGTTTGAGCTGTATAAGGAACAGGTGTTACCTCGGCAGCCCAGACCATCTGTATGGAACTCTTATTGGAGGAGTCCCACGGCTTCTTTCCTGCCCCCATCCAAAAAGATATACTTAGTGCAGCTGCCTTCACAAGTCTATGTAAATAAAAAACAAAAGTCTTCAAAAACAACAACAGTGATGACAAAAACAACAATGTCAACAACAACAGTGATGACAAAAACAACAATGTCAACAACAACGACAACAATAACAACAGTGATGACAAAAACCATGATGTCAACAACAGTGATGACCAAAACCACAATGTCAACAATGACAACAACAACAGTGATGACAAAAACAACAAAGTCAACAACGGCGACAACAACAACAGCGATGACAAAACCAACAATGTCAACAAAAATGTCAACAACAGTGATGACAAAAACCACAATGTCAACAATGACAACAACAACAACGATGCAAACAACAACAGTGATGACCAAAACCACAATGTCAACAACAACAGTGATGACAAAAACAACAAAGTCAACAACGGCGACAACAACAACAGCGATGACAAAACCAACAATGTCAACAAAAATGTCAACAACAGTGATGACAAAAACCACAATGTCAACAATGACAACAACAACAGTGATGACAAAAACAACAATTTCAACAACGACAACAACAACAGTGATGACAAAAACCACAATGTCAACAACAACAACAACAACAACATGAACAACTTACTGAGTATACTACTGTCATCACCATTTACCTGTCGTCAAGATTTTCACCAATAATAATTCAGCTAAAGTTTCCCTCTTCCCTACTGTAAACATCTCCTCTTTAATCATGGGGATTTTAAATGGAACTAAAATGGCAGAAGACAAGAATTCCTTATTCTTATTCTCAGTGTACCTTCTAAAACAGTCTCCACGTCAATTGATATTGTGTTTTTTAGAATTACAGTTTTGGTTACAGGTAGGTATCCTCGTGTTACGTATAGATAGTGTTATATTGGGTGGGGTACAGTGAGTACATTTAACATTTTAGTAAATGGATATAATACAGAGTAATATTGGGAACAGTTTCATTTGTTTACAAACAATTCTCTGTGTGGTTTACTTATGTGTTTGATGGAATGGACGTTTGAAAAACTCCTTAATAATTTATGGCAACTCGTGAATTTTAACTTGACTACTAACAAGGGTGAATATGACCAGTATGTAACTACGAAGGGTGAATACGACAAACATGTAACTACCAAGTGTGAATACGACAAAAATGTAACTATCAAGGGTGAATATGACCAACATGTAACTACCAAGGGTGAATATGACCAGTATGTAACTACCAAGGGTGAATACGACAAACATGTAACTACCAAGGGTGAATACGACAAACATGTAACTACCCAGGGTGAATATGACCAACATGTAACTACCAAGGGTGAATACGACAAACATGTAACTATCAAGGGTGAATACGACAAACATGTAACTACCAAGGGTGAATACGACAAACATGTAACTACCAAGGGTGAATACAACTAACATGTAACTACCCAGGGTTAATACGACCAATATGTAACTACCAAGGGTGAATACGACCAACATGTAACTTTCAAGGATGAACATGACAAACATGTAGGTACACATGTACCAAGGATGAATACCACCAGCATTTAACTACTATGGTTGAATACGACCAACATGTAACTACCAAGGGTGAATATGACAAACATGTAACTACCAAGGGTGAATACGACAAACATGTAACTACCAAGGATGAATATGACCAACATGTAACTACCAAGGGTGAATATGACCAACATGTAACTACCCAGGGTGAATACAACTCACATGTAACTACCAAGGGTGAATACGACCTTCATGTAATTACCAAGTGTGAATATGACAAACATGTAACTATCAAGGGTGAATACGGACCTTCATGTAACTACCAAGGGTGAATACGACCTTCATGTAACTACCAAGTGTGAATACAACAAACATGTAACTACCCAGGGTGAATACGACCAGCAAGTTACTACCAAGGATGAATACGACTTTCATGTAACTATTAAAGGTGAATATGACATGACAAACATGTAACTACCAAGGGTGAATACGACCTTCATGTAACTACCAAGTGTGAATATGACAAACATGTAACTATCAAGGGTGAATACGACCAACATGTAGCTACCAAGGGTTATTGGAAAAGCATAATTTATTTCAATGTATGTGTGTAATTTTTATTTTTTGTGATTTCAATGTTTCAGAAGATAAAAAAACACTTTTTTAAATCAACGTTCAAAAGACTTAACTGTAACAAAGATTATAGATCCAGCTGATACACACTTGCTATGAGAACATGTTACCATATACAATTTCCATTGTCTTTGTGAATCAAAGTCGGATAATTCAGTGCAAACTTTTTGACAAATGGATAAAGTCTGAATCAATACTTGGCACATTTTCATTTGTAGTACTCAAACAATTCTCTGGTTCTTCAATGATTTGCTAAATGTATTTGATGGAATGGACATATTTGAAGCACCCTTATATGAGAGACGACAACTCATATATACAGTAGTGTACATAAGTGCCATTGTGTTACTGCTGTAAACAAATTGTCCATTATTAGTCAGCAACTGAGCATGGTATAGACTTTACGGATCGTATTGGAACAGTTCAAGATCATAAACTGACTGTACTGGAACGATTTTATCTACTTTGGAAATTCTAATGAATCCCCAGGTTTAGGACTAGCGAACTTCAGGATGAAGCTACATGGAACAGTTGTCTTGCTGGGCATATTTTGCTGTGTTCATTACGGAATTGCTACTTCTGGTACAATAGAAGATATGGAAAACCTTATAGACAAAATATTCACAAACTACCGCAGAGAAATACGGCCGGCACGTAACCTAAACGAAACCGTTCAGGTAAACATTAGCTTTTTTCTCATTTCCATTGCAGACTTAGATGAGGTTTCTGGAGCGATAACCATTAATGGAGGAATAAGCATGCATTGGCGAGACTTCCGGTTGTCATGGAAACCTTCTGATCATGCCGGTATCAGACATTTAATGCTGAACTCTTCAATGATTTGGAAACCCAAAATATTCATACTATCCTCCGCTTCAGACATCGAAAGGTTCGAATCTGATGAATTTGACGCAGAAATTCGTAGAAATGGCCTAGTGCTAATGACGCCAGGGAAAAGATTTGCCGCAAACTGTGAGATTGATATGACAAATTTTCCGACAGACAGACAGAAGTGTTCGATGACTTTTATTGCATGGGGATATCCAAGCACTGAAATATATCTCACTTCAATGCTTTCACACTTCCTAATGGATTTCTTTAGTCCACATGGTGAATGGGACGTGGAAGAAACTTCGGCAGAGGCATATTCACAACCTGACGTAGGAAGTTCAAAACTTGTGTATTACTTCATTTTAAAGAGGAAATCTCCTTATTTTTTTTTAACAATGATCGTACCAGTGTATATCCTTTGTTTCCTCAACCCGTTCGTCTTTCTCTTGCCGGCCGCGTCGGGTGAGAGGATTTCCTACACAATCACAATATTCCTGTCGCTAGCAGTTTATATGACGCTCGTCGATGACAACATGCCGAAAGTTTCCGAGCCAATGGCGGGTATTTCCTACTTTCTCCTCATAGCAATGATCTACAGCTGTGTGTTGATAATACTCACGATATTTACACTCCGTTGTGAGGCTCTGACAGATGTAAGCATATTTCCAAAATGTTTACGACGAATTGTTTTTAAAAAGAACAGACAAAACAGTCGAAAGATGAATTACAGTACAAACAGTGACTCTGATGTTGTGAAGTCGGAGTCCTATGATGTCAATGTGGTCGGAAATACAACAGAACACGGAAAGAAAGAAGAAAATTTCCCAGAACCAGACAAAAGTGACATCATGAAATGTATTGATATTTCTCTGTTTGTCCTATCAGAAGCCATTGTGTTCGGTCTGATCCTCGGTTTTGCTATGGTTTATTACAAATAGGAGAATAGCAATGTAGATGCTGTAGTGTCACATGACAGTCATGTGACAATCTTAAGTAGATGTCATGTGATGTGTTTACAAATAATTCATCCAGATTGATCCATTATTTTTGAAATTTATACTGTGCTTATACAAATTTCTTAATGAAATCTAAAACATAACACTTCATATTAACTGTTGACCCGCAGTCTCCAATTACCTCAAAGCTAATCTGAGCTACATCTCGGATCCCATTGATGCAGTCTAGATCACATGACTTGATTGTTACACCATTTTGATCAACGTCACAGAAATGCTTGGTACTACAAGTACACTACTGATGGATCACACGCAGTGATGATTCTGACTGAGTACAATTGTGTTACTATGATGTCATTTTGGTACTATGCTGATCTTCATCACTGCGAAGCTTTGTATTGAGTGCTAAATAGGCTGCGAATCAATCACAGAAATGAACTTGATTTAAAAATGCTATTCTTTCAAATGAACATAGTAGAAACAAAGCACATACTTATCAAAGAAAGACACAGTTTAACCTTTGTAAATGTAAATACATTTTTTTGTATAACCATTAAATGCTTGTTAAATTATATTCATTGTCAATAAAAATGCAATCTGAGTCATATAAATATTTATGGCACCCTTATTGTATCTATATGTCATTCAGATTGCATTTATACTGACAATGAATACAGTCTGACAAGCATTTATTGTTAAGTGAATACATAGCTGCATATAGTATACTATCCACTTCTGTTTTTGAGAGTAAGTACATCATTGTATATGACTTATATATAACCATAACAAATCTTTTCAACCTTGCTGGTTTTTTCAATGGTTAATTTTTGCAATTTTATCAAAAGCCAATGTAAAAAAAAAGTAATTTGTGGAAATTATGAAATGGCCATAATCATTCATATTAATTTTAATTTCAAGATTTCAAGATAGCATGTGACTTGTCTTCGATATATTGTTCAATGAGGTAGTCACCAACTACTACAAATCTCAAAATGACCCTGGCTGTAACTTTAATGTGTGGTCAATACAGCTGACAAACAAACCTCTTAAATAAAACTCCCAGATTTGAATTTATAGTCACCTTGCTGCTCTGTTTTCGTAAGCCTTTATGATGCTGTCAAAACTGAGGGTGCTGTTGAGGTCAGATGTGGTCGACAATTGGTCAGTGATGTAGGAGAACGACTTTGGTAGGCTCTGTTTTGCCTTCATCTGGTTGTAGCATTTCACCAGGAACCTTTAAAGAAAATTTCAAATGCCTTAAAATGGAGTCAACATTCATTATCCTGAAATATACAGGACCATAAAAAAGTTATCCGAGTACTCGAGTTATACAAGTTTTCATATTTGTCGTTCCAGGGCTTTTTCTCACTGGTTTGGGAAGGGGCCTTTTTGTCTCATTTTGGGAAGAAAATAAATGAATTGGGAAACACTTTTTCATGAGTAAAGGGCAAATTTTGGGAATTTGGCTTAGATATGAAATAATTTCTATTGGAAATGGGGCCCAGTCCTGTGTTCATATGGAATATTTGATTTTTTCATCATAAATGATCCTATCATCCTATAAAAAGCCAAGTAGGTCTACACAAACTTTTATCATAAGTTATGAGAGAATAAGATAGCATGTAGACTAATTTGCTGATAAAACTAGGGTTATCTGACAAAATCAGTGAGTTGGCAATTCTGGAAAGTATGTTTTTCATTACTGTTTCTTTTACTCTTTTTTTTTCTGGTAATAATCCCATGCAACTGCATTACAGAAACAAGAGGCCCAAGAGGGCCTGCATCGCTCACATCATTTTAGTGATATTAAAAATATTGTCCTATTTTAGGATTGGCCTCTAAGTACTATGCATTACAGTCAACAAACAATCCTTAATTATTTAGTTTAATTAACCTTTAGCCTCCCGATTCCAAAGAGAAACACCAAAAATTGGTACAGAATTGGTTTCCTTTCCATAGTACTTAAAATCTTCCAGACCAAATGTGGTCAGAATATCTTCATCCCAACAGAAGATGGAAAATTATACAGGTATTCCCGATTCCCCCTATTAGCCCCCTCTCTAAACCCCTCACCCCCTTTCCCTTTGCCCAGGGGTCAGACACTGTTTGAGCTCACCTTTGGACAAGATGAGTTAATAATTAACACAAATGCTATCTATTTATCTTTGTATGAGCCCATGACAATAAATTTTTCAATCATAGTTTATCTGTTGGATAATTATGGCAAAATTTTGTGATGACAAAATAGACGTATCAAGACACAGTCTATATTATACAGTGCAGACAAGGTTTCTTGGCGGAATATTTTAATATAATAAGTTTAGTATTTGATAATATTATACTTTGGTTTGGTTTGTTTTTCTTTAACGTCCTATTAACAGCCAGGGTCATTTAAGGACGTGCCAGGTTTTGGAGGTGGAGGAAAGCCGGAGTACCCGGAGAAAAACCACCGGCCTACGGTCAGTACCTGGCAACTGCCCCACGTAGGTTTCGAACTCGCAACCCAGAGGTGGAGGGTTAGTGGTAAAGTGTCGGGACACCTTAACCACTCGGCCACCGCGGCCCCATAATATTATATACAATTATAGCCTTCTGATAAGGTCGATACATGCTTTTATTAACCTGAAAAAAATTGTTTAATTATGAAAATGGCTGTTTTGATTTTTAATAATCAGTAACACTTTTAAATGTAATAATAGAGACTGATTTACGGAGCTTTTGTAAATATTCCATTATATCGTTTAAACACTACACAATGAAAAGTAAATGAATGCAATATCAATTGCAATAATTCTTGTGATAATTTAATATTCTAACAATCAAAGATATCGCTCGTCATGTTTTAAAAAGCAGGCAAGAAATTTCGCACTGTCGGACAACACCAAGGGGAGGTAATTTATAAAGAATTTTATTGAGAATCAAATATCTGGGTTGAAGAGATTCAAATTTTTTTTCTTGGACAGCGTCTTAAGTAAAAAGACTGAAGATAAGTGACATATGTTTGCAACCCAAGTATATTTACATTTGATCCGCATTTTCCAATTGACACAATGCAAAGAGGCAGTTGCCACCACATGCCTATAACACCCAGTGGGTGTGGGAATAGAAACATGTCAGCCGACTGCATCACCTATACTTTGAGCAAATATGACATCACACAATAACCCAGTTCACAGCGAATTAGTTTTGCTATAATTTTTCAATTCAAAAATGTATTTTGTATATTTGTTTGATATGTAAAATATAGGAAATTAAATGTTGAAGGAAATGAAAACTTTTGGTTATCATATTCTTCAAAGCACTATTTTTTTTAGCAGAAGATCTAGTCAAGTGTAATGAAAATTGCTGTAATTTTTTTTTTGGTTCAGTTTTCAAAATTGAGGACAATTGTAAGGCAATGTAAATACACGTATAAGCATTGAACAGTGATGTCGTTATAGTCAATATGACAGCAAGATGTATGGTGGGCAAATGCAGCTTGGGAACCTGTTAAAACCACTGTTTATTGCTTAAATGAAGTTCCAGTAACTAGTAATGCAGGAGATAGAGTCTGGACAACCTTTTCCTTTGATTTAGGTCAAAGATCAGAATATAGGTCAGAGTGACCTACTCCTGGTGCATGACACAATGTCTAACCAGTAGGTGAACCCATGCCTAAAGTAGGAAGATCCAGTGAAATGTGGTGTAGGAGACAGAGATCTGACAACCTTTTTATTTAATGTAGGCCAGAGGCCGTCAAAATGTAGGTCAGAGTGACCCTGAAACTCAAACTTGATCTGTAGCTACTCTAACTGAAGTCGGACAGACAGACAGACAGACAGACAGATAGAAATACAGGGAGGAAACCTACAGTACCTACCCCCATCCCCCGACCCTGTTTCACCGGTAAGGGACATATAAAATCATATTACGGACAATTTTCATTATACACTCACCTCGCTGTCTGAAGATACATGACAGTGTTCTCTCCTTCATAAGTACACTCCACCGTTGCCGTCGTGTATATTTTCGGAAGGCCACTTGCGTGTGAATAACCATGACCGCCACAAGAAAGTCGACAAATCTCGACGCCATCAGCCGCTGCTGATGTACAGAAAGCTTTCAGACCGGCAGCTAGGGCATGAAGCTACAACATAAAGAGTCTCCCGTTGAATATCGCAACACTGTAGTCCTTAATGCTGCGATTTGATAAGGCATTTCAAACCATATGAACCCCCTTACTCGCCAACACAAACTTCTTTGAGGTATTCTCATACTAGACAAATACATGAAGATTGACCAAAACCAGTTTCAAATTGAAGTCTCCATAATGATGACAAATATTTTCTATAAATAGTAACAGTGACCTCGACCTTGGCACTCTAAACATTAAATTGTTTGCTTAGAATCAATTTAACAAGACATTAATCATGGTAAAATAGTCTCATTGAAGTTATATTACATTACGGTATACATGTAGTTTCCTACTTTTTGAGCCGAGTCTTCTAAAAATGGTTCAAACCAAATGTTGGCACCAGTGGAACTAGAGAAGAAGTTTAAAATGTGCTTTTCAAGATGACGGCCATCTTGGATTTCGGAATCGGCCCGAAAAATAACAACACTTGGTCGGGATCATATCAGGATCATTTCAAGCAAGTTTCAGCACTGGTGGAACTTGAGAAGAAGTTTAGAATGTGTTTTCAAGATGGCGGCTATGGTGGCCATCTTGAATTTCGGACCGACCTGAAAAATAACAACACTTGGTCAGGACCATCTCAGGATCATTTCTGGTAAGTTTCAGCTCAATCCAACAGGTGGAACTTGAGAAGAAATTTGAAATGTGAAAAGTTTACGGACGGCGCATGGCGGACGACGGACGACGACGGATGAAGCACGATGGCTATAGGTCATCCTGACCCTTCCGGTCAGATGACCTAAAAAAAATGTATTGATGAAAAATTTGAGCTCAAACCGTCACATTACCAATATCTGATTCAGGAACATACTGTGTTTATTCAACATGGTTAATTTACATATGCCAATCAGACTTTATCAACTAGGTTCCGCAAAAACAGCGGTGAAGTGAAGAATTAATGAAAGATGGGTACCTGAGGGAGTTCCTCCAGGTTTCCTTTCTCTATACTGTTATTGACAGTTGTGTAAAGTTCGTTTATGCTATGTCCTGTAAAGCGGAATGCATACGCTGTGGCAATCAATGGGAATAACTTGTACTGCTGTGTTTGGTAGTCCATAATCTGTGCTTCTGGTCCACTGTTAACACATCAAAATAAATTATTGTCAACACGAAAAATGATTTGTCCTGATCAGACTTCATAGTCAATTGGAAAACATAATAGGCATAATTCTTACCAGGTAATTGTTAAACTAAATTGTCCATATAAACAACAAGTGCAATCAATGATTGCGAAAGCTCACCGGCGGCAGCAATCACACTATGCATTCATTTTTTATGTATGTATTATAAGCATGTCATTTTGAAATCGTATGTCACATAATATCACTCCTGGACCTCTAATGGATGTATAAACCAAACAAGAAAGGTGTGGACTTACAAGGTTTCCAAAACTAACCCCCAAAATCTTTAAAGTGAGTTTTTTGTCAAAAAAAGTAAGTACACTAAATGGTAAAATGCCAAAATCACAATTTTTTTCTGCATGATTTTGCCATAACATCACTCCTAGACCTCTAATGAATGTATAAACCAAATTAGAAGGGCATGAGGTGTATACTTTTGGACTTACAAGCTTTCCAAAAACTTACCCCCAAAACTTTAAAGTGAGTTTTGGTGCCAAAAAAGTTAAGTCCACAAAATGGTAAAATGCGAAAAAATCACAATTTTTTTCTGCATGATTTTGCCATAACATCACTCCTAGACCTCTAATGAATGTATCAACCAAATTAGAAGGGCACGAGGTATATCCTTTTGGACTTACAAGCTTTCCAAAAACTTACCCCAAAAACTTTAAAGTTTTGGAGTGGGATGCGGACGCGGACGCCGGGGTGACAGCATTAGCTCTCGGTTACTCGTAACCGGTGAGCTAAAAACAAAGTCAATCAGCAGACTTATTTGTCCATCATCTGAATGATTTGTCCATCATCTGAATGATTTGTCCATCAGCAAACTTATTTGTCCATTAGCAGACTTATTTGTCCATCATCTGAATGATTTGTCCATCAGCAAACTTATTTGTCCATCATCTGACTTATTTGTCCATTTGCAGATTTACTTGTCAATCAGCAGACTTATTTGTCAATCAGCACACTTACTTGTCAACCAGCACACTTATTTTTTAATCAGCACACTTATTTGTCAATCAGCAGACTTATTTGTCAATCAGCAGATTTATTTGTCAATCAACAAACTTGTTTGTCAAACAGCACACTTATTTTTTAATCAGCACACTTATTTGTCAATCAGCAGATTTATTTGTCAATCAACAAACTTGTTTGTCAAACAGCACACTTACTTGTCAATCAGCACACTTATTTGTCCATCATCTGACTTATTTGTCCATTTGCAGACTTATTTGTCAATCAGCAGGCTTGTTTGTCAATCAGCACACTTACTTGTCAATCAGCAGACTTATTTGTCAATCAGCAGATTTATTTGTCAATCAACAAACTTGTTTGTCAAACAGCACACTTATTTTTTAATCAGCACACTTATTTGTCCATCATCTGAATGATTTGTCCATCAGCAAACTTATTTGTCCATCATCTGACTTATTTGTCCATTTGCAGACTTACTTGTCAATCAGCAGACTTATTTGTCAATCAGCACACTTACTTGTCAACCAGCACACATATTTTTTAATCAGCACACTTATTTGTCAATCAGCAGACTTATTTGTCAATCAGCAGATTTATTTGTCAATCAACAAACTTGTTTGTCAAACAGCACACTTATTTTTTAATCAGCACACTTATTTGTCAATCAGCAGATTTATTTGTCAATCAACAAACTTGTTTGTCAAACAGCACACTTACTTGTCAATCAGCACACTTATTTGTCCATCATCTGACTTATTTGTCCATTTGCAGACTTATTTGTCAATCAGCAGGCTTGTTTGTCAATCAGCACACTTACTTGTCAATCAGCACACTTACTTGTCAAGCAGCACACTTACTTGTCAATCAGCACACTTACTTGTCAATCAGCAGACTTATTTGTCAATCAGCAAACTTATTTGTCAATCAGCACACTTATTTGTCAATCAGCACACTTACTTGTCAATCAGCACACTTACTTGTCAATCAGCACACTTATTTGTCAATCATCTGACTTATTTGTCAATCAGCAGACTTATTTGTCAATCAGCACACTTACTTGTCAATCAGCAGACTTATTTGTCAATCAGCAGACTTATTTGTCAATCAGCAGACTTATTTGTCAATCAGCACACTTATTTGTCAATCAGCAGATTTATTTGTCAGGGAGCTTACTTAAATGTCAGATTGCTGTTGCTAATTGACATATTTAATTGTCAAATAGCTCAATAATTAGTTAAGTCAGTCATTTTACAATTATGTAATTGCCAGGCTTAATCAAGTATCAGTCTGCAAACTTAATTCTCTAATAATATGAATTTTTGTTATGTTCATACTCCAATTCAGATTTCAAATGTGGATGTTGGCAAATTTCCATCCACATGTTTAGTTATTTCTATTTCAATAATGATCAATATGTTTTCTTGTAATAGGTCACACGTCTGTAAAAGATCTTTAATATAAACTTTATTTTATTCATTCAATTCAGACATATCAAAGATCTTTGAGATTTCATTTACAGAATCTGGTAAGTTTTTCTCATCTACAATTATAGCCTTCTGATGAGATCCATACATGGTTTTAATAACCTGAAAAAAATATTGATCGAGGACAAAGTCAACATGACATCTTATCGGGAATCACATGAAACTATTTCAGCCAATCAGAAAGTGTGAAAAATATGATTTTGAAATAATTCACATTTTTTTTTTATTTATTTCTATATACCTGGTGAGACAGGTGAATTTCAACTTTGACATTAATTTTTTTTTCATTACAGAGGCAATTGTATGATGTCATAACGATAATTGTGATGGCACGTACAATACTGTTATTACAGATGTGTCTTACAATATTTATGATATAGCTGTATGACATGGTAGAACGGGCTAGATAATGTAACTTAGTAATACAATGCACATTTACCCCGGAGAAACCTCAGTCTGCCTCCTTACTGCCGACTATCGGGTAGCTATAGTACACGCCATGGCCAAGATGGTGGATGTTCCTCTCACGATCATTGCACGTACAAACAGCATTGTACCGTAGGTAAGACGAGCTCCTCCATTGGTTGAGCTGGTGAACGTACCATCATCTGATACCTGTGGATGTGTAAAAACAAATTTGTTCTAGCCAATGATTGAATGTATAAGTTTCAGTATTTTACAAGAATCCCCAAAGAAGCTATATAATCTTTTATTAACCCTTTCACCCCTACTGACCATATTGGACTTCAAATTATGAAAGAATGGCAGAGTCCACTAAAGTTTCTTAGGGTTGAAAGGGTTAAAGGGGCATTCCTTCATTTGAATAAAGTTTAAGTCGTCAATATTAAACTTACAGGAAAATATGTATTTTTTCCAAGTAAATGTTATAATCTTTACATTGATATGGCAGTTAGTTTTAATCTCAAGATAAACCAAAGTTCTCGAGTATTAAGTCCTGAAAATTCTTAATTCGACCCGAAGTATCACTAATTACCACAAAGACATACTAACAGTATTTGTATATAATATGCCTTTCCCCTGTACAATGCGGAATCAATTTCATTACATGTAGGAACAAACACTCATATAATCATCGTTCAGACATAGATTCAATAGAAATTGTGCATGTTTCCGATGTGCGAATGAAGGAATGCCCCTTTAATCACTCTTGTTCAGGCATGAACAGAAGTGTGTAATGGGTCTTACTTTGAGAGAAAACTGGAATACCCAGAGAAAATCTATGTGAGCAGGCAACCCAACACCATTTCACCTCCGATCAGGAAATTGAATCCTGGCCGTTTAAGTGAAAGGCGAGTGTGTTACCTCTATGAGACAGAGAGAAAGACAGATGAATAGAAAAATGAATATCATACGCTTCAAGGCATAAAAAGGAGAAAGCAAAAAGAATAGTTTGCATACCTTGGCGTATCTCATGAGCATATGGTCCCGAGGAATGCGGACATTATGCAATCTCAGGTAGCCATTGTCGTTTTCATTAAAGCCAAACTTCGGTCCAATATCACCAATTTCTATTCCTGTTCACAATTAATAAAAGATCTTCAGCAATTCAACACCAGTAAATCTCTGTATAAATCAAAACCTGTTTAAACTGACATTTTGCTGGGTACTGTACCTATAGCATATTGCAAGATATTTCTTAAAGAAATAAACCCACCTCTTTATTGTGCTTCAAGCCATCAAATACTTTTTAATTATCCTGCGATATTCCAACACAAAGATAAGTCAGGGATAATAATATAGGTTTTTTTTTATTGCAGAACAATTAATTTTCCATTGTTTTTATGCAGAATGCAGCTTTCTGATTAATTGGTTGAGGTTTCCTTTTCACACCTTTATGAAGAAAAAGGAAATATCACGAAAAACTCGACGTTTACGACAATTGAAGTTGCGTATTGATTTTCGTTCAAAAGAATCCCTTACTGAATAAATAAATTTGTATATAAAACATGTTTTAAATTTGAAATACAGTTTCAGAAATTCATCATAAGCATTGATCCTCATGCCCCTGTCAAACCAAACAATATTGACATCAATGCTTAAATGATCTGCAATTAATCTTGCCTTCAAAAAAATCAAGAATTGTCAGAAGACAATTAGATAGCTTGCTGAGTGGGTTAATTTTCAAAAAGTACATCAGAGGTCATGTACAAGGTCAGCCAGTCTACAAATGTCATTCAAATGGAAAACATGTGTTATGGCAAGCAACACACTTCAAATATGAAAGTCCTATCTTGTATGGGTTAACATAAAGTGACCAAGATTAGTGCTTTTTAAAAGCAGGTCAAAGGTCAGACAAGGTAGTAAAGATGGAAAAGTCTTGTTACAAGGAACACAAACATGAAATTCCTAAGCTGTGTCCTCAAAGGATGACACAACAATGTTTTATAAAAACTTTAACCTAGCTGTCTGCGTACATACACTGCTGATGCTGGGAATATACCAAAAGCTTTATCCCGGCAAGCTAAAAATTATGATATAGAAAATGACATGGAATCAAAGATGGGCATGTTAGTGTTCATGTTGTCTTATTCACAGGTAAAAACAAAAAATCAAATTTTCATGTTTTTATAAAAAATATTGAAGACAGAAGAACAGGTTGTTTATGAAATAGACCGTAATAATGAATTTTCAAGGAATCCATTTCCTTTAGAACCCTTTGAAAACAGTGTATGTTCAGAAACACTTATTTTATGAAAATGGAAAAAAATTCTTATTCAAATATTTTTTCAACAATTTTTTTTTACCTGGAAGTGGCTTGTGTGTTTTGAGGTCTCTGAGTGGCATCATAAAAGAATGAATGCCATGACTTTTTCCTTGCGTTTTCAACACCGCCATCACCACACAGCAATTCACAGTCTTCCCCACTTAAATATATATCCAAATAAAAATATTTTCATTGTTTGACTTTTTTATTCATTTTACAACATGAAACTTTTGTTGTGTATAAACTTTCATTGTTTTCACGGTTGCTATGGAACCACAAAAATAAATACAATACATATTGTATGTATTATTGTTGGATGGGTGAACCACGAAAATTTGTACCCACAAAATAATTTGAAACTCCAAGCCGTGAAAGGAAATACACAAACATTTCATGTTACATATAGTATATAACAACTTGTCTGGTATATAAATACATCCTAATGGCCTTCAATAGAAGCTTGTGGGAAAGGGAGGGTCTTACTGTGGGAGGGACAAGAGGAAACTTTCATGGGCCATTGGGAATAAATACCTCCTACTGGCCCCGATAGAAGCTTGTGGGAGAGGGAGGATCTTACTGTGGGAGGGACAAGAGGAAACTTCATGGGCCATTGGGAATAAATACCTCCTATTGGCCCCGATAGAAGCTTGTGTGAAAGGGAGGGTCTTACTGTGGGAGGGATAAGATCAGTGGGAGTTCCCCATAAGCCTAGTGGTAGGATGCCTGCTTGATAAGTGAGAGGTCGCTAGTTTGAGTCCCACTGACGGCCGGCTATTTCTCATTACTCCTTCTTGTTACGCTTCAATATACATGTATTCCTATAACAGAAAACATGGAGGAACATCCACAATTTTACAGACCCCTCTTTCAGTTCCCACAGAAAGGACATATGTAAGCGCTACAATTATTTTGACAACTGTATCCATGATGAATGAATTGACTCACAATTTGCCGGCCAGTATTTCATCGAGGTGATGGTAGGCGAGTTCATTACAAATTCTTGGGTTTTCGGGTCAAAGGTCGCAGTTGTCTCCAAACCTCTAAGGAAGGTACCTTAAAAAATGTAATCCATGGTCTACATTTAATCTATATTTAGATTCAATCTAATTAAGATTTAATCTAAATTTGAAATTAATCTAAATTTAAATTTTATCTCAATTTAAATTTAATCTAAATTTTAATTTAATCTAAATAATCTAAAATTACAATTTGTAAATATTGTAGCTGACAAACAAACATCTTCACTATGTTATCAAGAATAAATAAAGCTTATTGTCATTTTAATCATATTTATAAAGTCACAAAATGTCCCCATTTCAAATTTTAACCATGAACCATGACTGAGCTCTGCCTTGATCTCTCTTACCATGACCAAGTTCTGTCTGGGCATATGTTCCAACAATATCGAGGTTTTTTGCTAATGGCAGCCATTTTCTTTTCTGTTCCTCTGTGCCAAGTTTCTCTATAGTGGGGATAAACATGAAGCCATGGACTCCCAGGCCACTGTATTCATTGGGGCTGATTGCTCTGTCAGGCAGAAATTAAATCAAATAATTGTGTACATTTCAGAAAGATTATGACATAATGTATAATAATAATACTACTGCAACATGGTTTATGATTACAACGCCTACAGCTAATGTAAACCTCAATAAAACAAAGGAAATCGTGATTAAACCTCAATATAACAAAGGAAATCGTGATTAAACCTCAATATAACAAAGGAAATCGTGATTAAACCTCAATAAAACAAAGGAAATCGTGATTAAACCTCAATATAACAAAGGAAATCGTGATTAAACCTCAATATAACAAAGGAAATCGTGATTAAACCTCAATATAACAAAGGAAATCGTGATTAAACCTCAATATAACAAAGGAAATCGTGATTAAACCTCAATATAACAAAGGAAATCGTGATTAAACCTCAATATAACAAAGGAAATCGTGATTAAACCCCAATAAAACAAAGGAAATCGTGATTAAACCTCAATAAAACAAAGGTGAGATAACTCTGTTTTGACTGCATTACCTAATCCTTATACTCACTGTGTGACCATAAAGACTTCATCTTGGTCTGTGATGTTGTGAGTCTCCCGGATGCGTCGGGCCATATTGGCTTTTTTCAGATGGAGGGAGTACAGCTCTTCTCGATTACAGAATGCCCACGGCTTCATTGTTTTATATTCTGGATCGCTGTACACAACATTCACTGAAAATGTAGTCAAGACAGCCTGATCAAAGATAGTCTGTGGGATATCAAACAAAATGTATAAGAATGGAAGGTAACATAAAATTTTCAAAAAATTATTTCATTTATAATGTTCATATGTATTGGTACTTAAAATAATGAAAGTATCACTGGAATGAAAAAATATATAATCACATATCTGCACAGAGCTTACCTCTATATAGGGGACATATCTGCACAGAGCTTACCTCTATATAAGGGACATATCTGCACAGAGCTTACCTCTATATAGGGGACATATCTGTATAGAGCTTACCTCTATATAGGGGACATATCTGTACAGAGCTTACCTCTATATAGGGGACATATCTGCACAGAGCTTACCTCTATATAGGGGACATATCTGTACAGAGCTTACCTCTATATAGGGGACATATATGTACAGAGCTTACCTCTATATAGGGGACATATCTGTATAGAGCTTACCTCTATAAAGGGGACATATCTGCACAGAGCTTACCTCTATATAGGGGACATATCTGTACAGAGCTTACCTCTATATAGGGGACATATCTGTACAGAGCTTACCTCTATAAAGGGGACATATCTGCAGAGCTTACCACCATATAGGGGACATATCTGTATAGAGCTTACCTCTATATAGGGGACATATCTGTACAGAGCTTACCTCTATAAAGGGGACATATCTGCAGAGCTTACCTCTATATAGGGGACATATCTGTATAGAGCTTACCTCTATAAAGGGGACATATCTGTACAGAGCTTACCTCTATATAGGGGACATATCTGCACAGAGCTTACCTCTATATAGGGGACATATCTGTACAGAGCTTACCTCTATATAGGGGACATATATGTACAGAGCTTACCTCTATATAGGGGACATATCTGTATAGAGCTTACCTCTATAAAGGGGACATATCTGCACAGAGCTTACCTCTATATAGGGGACATATCTGTACAGAGCTTACCTCTATATAGGGGACATATCTGTACAGAGCTTACCTCTATAAAGGGGACATATCTGCAGAGCTTACCACCATATAGGGGACATATCTGTATAGAGCTTACCTCTATATAGGGGACATATCTGTACAGAGCTTACCTCTATAAAGGGGACATATCTGCAGAGCTTACCTCTATATAGGGGACATATCTGTATAGAGCTTACCTCTATAAAGGGGACATATCTGTACAGAGCTTACCTCTATATAGGGGACATATCTGTACAGAGCTTACCTCTATATAGGGGACATATCTGTACAGAGCTTACCTCTATATAGGGGACATATCTGTAACATATATGGAAGCCTCTCAATGTTTTTGTAACATTGAATTAGGATAAACTTACATGAATATGTTGAATGATAGAAAATAAAACCTATGATGATATCATATGAGAATCAATACTGTTATTCTTTTCAATTGCCATTAAAACCAGGAAATTACCCACTTAGCACTCTCTATATGTAAAAATATGTCATGCACGCATGCTTAAACTGGTTTGTTTTTGAAGAATGGCGGACTTGCGATCAAAGCCAGGCATCAGAAGCTCAAAGTCATTCAAACATAATGGTTGCTGCCATGAAGGCAAAGAGAAGGACTGGGTAAATTCATAATAAAATCTACGACTTATAGAATCTGTTGGATAAAAAATAAAGCTATGTTAAACATGAAATTTCACTGTAAATTCATATTTGCAGTGAATCTTCTTGGCACTTAAATAAACAAACCCATGATGTTCTATTTATCATCCAGGGATGTTAAACGCAGTGCATGCAGGGTTGGTTCATGTTCTATTTTTAGATGTTTATTACATACTTTACTTATGAAATGTTGACATAACTGAGCAATGAAATGAAGATAAACCCATAAGGAATTATGAAGTTGATATTTATTAACAAGAATATAGAGAGGCTTTAAAAGATTGTACAGAACCCAGTAATATACTGTCTGTATTCTGTAAAAATTAATATTTTCAACGGGTTTGATTTTACATGACCTGTATTTTGGATGATAGAAACAAATACCCTGGTCATTTGTGAAAAATAGATAGATTGAAAATAAAATTGTGAGAGAAAAAAAAAATTCCATTGAATGATTTCCATGATAAAGTATATACAGTGTACATGTACATATGTATTACATTGTATACATTGCTTCAAACTTCAGACAAAATTTTAACTATCAATTAAAATAAAAGACAATTGCAGTATGTTAATATTACGTGACATTCTTCAGGTTCAAAACTCAGATTATCTCCTGAATGTTCAATTTGAGTGTCCAAAGTCTACAAGACATAAGAGTTTCTAGATATATGAATGAATGAAATAGGAGCATCCTAGATTTTGACCTGTATCTAGATCGATAAAATGCTGGCAGTCTGTAGCTTGTATCTTTGCACAGGAGTTAGATAGGCATATCAAATACAGTCCTAGTTTTTGACCCCTTTAATAAACTCATAATCTACCAGGTAGGTTTTGTTTACACTTGGAGCTCTTTAATACCTTTGCAATTGTACCTACATATTATATATGCACAATGCATATCAGGCCGTCCGGTTTCAGTGAAATATTTTTTATAGGATAGTTAAAATTATAACTTCAGGAACTTTCTTTTATTTTGTAATGCTTGGATTGTTTCCTGTAAAAATCAAAGAATTATTGGATTACATGGAAAATCTTAGTTTAATAACTTTTCCTTAATTTTGTATTTTTTCTCTCAATAGAAATTTTAAGATGACATAAAAATTTGTATTTCAAAATATTTTATCATCCAATAATGCATGTTTACATGTACTAACAATTTCATATGTAAAAATATGTAAAAAATTATAAGAAATGTCCTTCATTTAGGTTCTGCTATGCCTTGTTATAGTGGAGACATATCTGTACAGAGCTTAAATGCTTCTATATTATTTGGGGATAAATATGTACAAAGCTTATTCTATCCCTTGGTTTAATTTGCTAAAGAAAATACACCTCAAGCTGAAGCTATGTCCTAGTTAAAATGATTTCCACACTTAATTGTGTAATATAACAGACATGCTGTGACGTTACTTCTGTTTTCCGATGTTTTTACCCTAAATATTTATTGATATTACCATAAACCAGATAAGATTAAAAAGGAAAACAAACTTGAGCTAAAAAAAATATACCAAGTTATTAACACATTTTGCATGAATCAATATATTTTCAAGAGGTTTAATTTTGCAAAGAGTTATATTAATTCATTTTCAAGGATAAAAACAAATACATAGTGAAATTACATGTGCAACATGTTAATGTATGTTATATGCCATTCCTCAATATCAAAACTAAGAATATCCCTTGAATGTTAACAATTTGAGTGGTGGGGGAGACTGCCAAATGTTTTGAAGATATAAAGTTTCTAAAGTTTCTAAAGTTTCTAAAGTTTCTAGTGATAAAGTTTCTAAATATATTCTATGTATGGATGACATAGGAGTGTCCTGTATCTGGGTCTGTTCATGTTATGTGCCATTCCTCAGTTCAAAACTCGGATTATCTCCTGAATGTTCTATTAGAGTGTCCAAAGTCTACAAGGTGTGAAGGTTTCTAAATTCATTCTATGTATGGATGAGATAGGACTCTATACGTCCTAGATTTTGACCTGTATATGGATTGACAATAAAATGTTTTTACACTATAACTGGAAAAGGAGACCTAGATTTTGACCTGTATGTTGAATTGATATTAAAAACATTTTTGTACTGTAGCTTATATCTTTGCACAGGACCTAAATATGCATATCAAGTATAGTCCTAGTTTTTGACCCATTTAATAAAGTCATTTATTAGGATTTATTAGGATAATTAATGGATGCAGGCTGGAAGCCTCTATATCCATATCAACGATATATGTACATAAAATAAATAAATGATTGATTTCCAGTATATCAATTGCTATGTTTCCTCAATATATCTAAAATGTTAAACTTAAAATGAATATTTTTCCAGTGTTTATCTAGCATTACTTCAAAGTTGTATACAGTATCTGCATCTATAATATGTTGCGGCAAATTATTCCATACATCTATTATTCTGTTACTGAAGAAATTCTTTCTTAATTCTAGATTACAACGTACCTTTCTTAAAAATTTTCTCAGAGTGACCTCTCGTCCTACTAGAACTGTCCATTTGGAAAAAGTTCTCAGTTACTCTATAATCATAAAGTTTGAAGTCATAATCTAGGTTTGAAGCAACACCTTTGTAATTGCACATAAAAATGTAAACTTTAGTTATTTTACAATTGCAAAACAAGTTATATCAACTTATGTTAAAAACACTTGTTAGCCTGGATGGAAGCGCACGAGGAGTAGGGGCCGCGGTGGCAAAGCATCACATAAATTTACTGGCATAGTGTGAATAGCATCACATAATTTTACTGGCATAGTGTGAATTATTCTAATTATACTGGCAAACCACTTTATTATCTTCTGCTACTTGCAGTACATATAAAGCGATAAATCACAGGTGCTGACTCGTTTTATAAGCTAATAACATATAAGAGTACATATAAATGAAAGGTTCTGAACTCCCTCAGGCTTGAAATCTGAATCATTTGGAAAGATTTACCCTGGATCCGTCGTACATAAGGGATACATTGTATATCTATGAACGACCCATCTTATATGTCATATTAGATTTTGTAATGAACAATCACCACTGTCACTTGTGCATTCCCTACAGTAGAATACAAACACATACTTATGTAACGCCTCCTCTGTTTTTTGTTAGCGCCGCCACATATAAAATCTGTTAAATTTTCACGGTCAAATGTGGCTTTCTTTCTCTCTGCCGACAAATCAGGGTTAATAGTAGAGGCCATGGTGGTCACTTCTCTCCAGCACAGCTCCGAAGTGGATACTGATATGACCGACTGTCAACGTCGTCCGCTATTTAAGATCAGACCCACGTGTGCAAAGGTGAAGATCCGAGAGGTTCCGAGTGGTTATAAAAAGAAACTCAGAACGAAAAAGTTGCAGACAGTTACATATGATTACTTGGAAGCGTTTAAACCCAGAGTAGGATTTCTAAACAAGTTCAATATTTAGCATTGCAATAACGTATTACGTGAAATGGTGGTATAGGCCTTAACACAGAAATTAAAATTTGGTAGGCCTAATACATAAGTACCCCTGAAAGGCCTCCCTACTTTATACATACGGGCAATTCATCCTCATTTTGTCAGCGCGCGCAGCCCACGAAAATGGCGACTTCCAGGAGAAGCGTGGGGAATACGAGTGCACAGTTAGAAGATGATGATGCATTCGTTTATGTTTTTGATCGAAGAGACAGCGACGTTCCTGAAATCAAAATTCCAACTGGAGGTCTTTTCACCTATGTGGATTTCAAAGCGCGTGTTCGTGAAGTAAGGCTTCGTTTTGAGGACACGCTTGTTGTTCTCATTTGTTTACAAACATAGGAGTCTGGATTTTGCACAAAAATGAAAGTGCACTCATTTTTTTGCGGTGAAACGATTGCAAATGCAGTTTCGTTTCCGTTAAATATACGTGCGTTTGATGCAAATGACAAGTGAGCAAAAACTTGCTAGATTAATTATGAATTTATATTTGGTGCAAATGCTGGGCTCCCGGAGCAACTTTTCGATTGATAAGTCTGTTACTTCTTCTGGTCCATACACTAACCTTCTGTCTTTTTGCAACCTTCCTTATATTGTTTTTTTCCACATGCAATAGGCTATATAAAGCAGTGATGGACATAGATGGCATCAGAGGTTCATCAAGTTATAGCCCCAAGTTTCCTCTGGCCCTGTCAATGTCTTGGTGTAGGGCCAGAGCGCACTACTCAGGGTTTTCAATAAAAATATTTGTAAAAGGCTACAAATGAATAGTAACAGGCCATATGCTGGCGTAGCCAGCATCCCGCGACGCCTGCGTCGGGGGGGTTTGGGGGGGTTTACCCCCCCTGGATTTTTTTTGAAATCTATGTGCTTGTAGGTGTATTCTGAAGCATTCTGAGCACACTATTATTCTGAACCAGGTTTTCAATAACTGTAACAGAAGTTGAGAATGGGCAGCCAATTTGTTAGTGTATAGTTTTTCCTTTAGTTTCCTGAAGTTAGTAAACCAGAGCAACAAACTAACTCTTGAGTTATTTACTATGATTTAGTGTCTCAGCACTTTGAACTATGCCTTAAACAAGAAATAATTGAAACGGTTATGGTTTCTATTTTTTACTTTCAATTTCAAAGTTTCAAGTTCAAGTTCAAGGTTTTAATTGAGTAATTCTGAGGCCAGCAGCCCATAATACATTTTGTACAGTACAATTGTGTTACATCTGTATACAACATATTTAGACAAAAGTTGAGTACATGTATATTTCACTCTTTGTGTAAAAAAGGCTCAAAAATAATTTACATCATCTATTTATCCATACATAATGAAATCCAAATTTATATAATAAATTTCTTATATGTGTATGTGTAGCCCATGTCACTCTACCTATGTAGTTTTACCAACATCAAAATGATTTCATAACATTTCTTTGGATATCTTGAGGAGTCCATTTCAGAATTTTAAACCAATATTTTAAACATCTTTTATAATAAAGAAAACATACAGGAAATATTCCCACTCCTACAGCCAGATTACATGTTGACTATTTAACTTTCAATAATCTTTTTACAAATTGTGTTATGTGAGGTATAACCATATTTAAGAAGATACCACATCAATTCTTTCATCATTGAAAAACCATTTTTCACTTTGCCTCAGGTAACCCACCTATTCTGAAAACTATTACTTTTTGTTTTGAAAGATTCACATTTTATTTTATAATTTAACGAATTAATGATTTACTATTTCAAAAATTGCAACACCAATTGAACAATTCTGAAGTAGGTAAGTAGCTCAAGTTCAGTTTTGATTGATACATTGCTTTCAGTGTCTGAGCCTGTTGATATCTCTGAAAAGGTAACTCCATTGTTACAACAAGCTTTTGACTGGCACGGAGTCCATGCCGAGTCAAAGAACGACCCTAATATTTGCAGCAATCGTCATCACTGACATCCTCGCCAGAATCATCTATGTAATCGCAAGGCCTGTCAACAAACAACCTCTTCATGGCTGTCTTGACCTGATCAGCTGTGTAGACAGCTGCATCTGTCTGCACACCCATGTCTTGGACTGACGTTCCAACTGCCGTAGGTGGTATTGCAGTGGAGGTGGAGCATCTAGCTGACGGTTGAGGAAGGCTTTGGCAGATCTTAATTTAATGACAATTTTGGTGAAAATATGGAGACTCTAAAAAGTAGGGGGTGGGGTTGACAGGTAGATGTAATATTAATTTGTTATTTAGTAAAATAGTCAACAACAACAAATATATTTATTTTCAACACAGTTTATTTAATTTCTGCATGTGACATTGGACAGATTTTCTTAAGAACAAAATGATATAAAACCTGAACATCTGTTGGTTCAGTACACTGGATCGACTAAAAAGCACGTCGGCGAGTTGTCGTCAATAACTACGAGTTATCTCCTTACTTGGAAAATGTGTTTTTAAAGCAAAAAACTTAATTCATGTGATGATTAAATTTCCCCTTTTCCGAGCAGATTTTCCCCTATGGTCCAAAAAGGGTAGTTTCCCCTAAATTCTAGATAAATCCCTGAAACATAATATCAACTGGATACGTATAGTTCTTTCTTATCTTTCCATGTGGTCGGTTTTATTGTATGACTGTTTGTAAGAGTTATATCCCTTGTCAAAACCCTACTCGCGGATAAGTCAACAAAAGAAGCTATCAATAGCTGTATTTGATATGTTAATCTATACATATCAATTTCTAACAGTGTTTCCATGTAATGTGTTGAGGTTGTCAGATGTTTTTGGGTAAATCGTTCGACCCGTCCCACTAGGTGTTTTATTACGTCCGTATAGACCCTCGCTTTACGCTGGTGTTCTAAAATTTAGCACAGAATTGCTGTCCGTAGAAAATGTATGCACATCTCAATTACATTTATTACATGTAATCAATATTTTTGATAATGTGTTCAAACAAGGCATTTATAATTAATGGTTGTTATATATTTAAATCCCCTTATAATTGATCACTTGTAAATGACCAATTAATATATTGGTAAAATATAAGATAATCTACTTTTTGGTTTCGGTTACATTACAAAAATACACGAAGCCAAAGATTTGCAAAGTAAACACTTGCAGAAATTTCAAATTAATTTCCCTTTTAAAATCATCATTGATGATTGGTTGTATTGTTTTTTTTCTGCTAATTTTCCATTATTTTCTATCATCAGCTCACCAATAATTTAAGGTACAACTGATAAGTAAATCTAATGCTAATCTATGAACATCATGTGTAATTAATAAATGTTTTCTTTCATCAGGCACTCGAGATAAAGAAATCTGAGTCTTTCGTGATAGCAACGACCAACAGAGAGGAGATTAAAGATGACGATTCATGGGGTATGTAGAAAACTGCTGAGATAAATCACATGTATGTCATCACAGATGTGGTCAGTTTCTGAATGGTTGAATAACCAATGCCAAACCGGGGAAAAAAATAAACTTTCAGCATATTTTTAGCCCACCATCATCAGATGGTGGGCTGTTCAAATCGCCCTGCGTCCGTGGTCCGTGGTCCGTGGTCCGTCCGTCCGTCCGTCCCTCCGTCCGTCCGTCCGTCCGTCCCTCCGTCCCTCCGTCCGTAAACAATTCTTGTTATCGCTATTTCTCAGAAAGTACTGAAGGGATCTTTCTCAAATTTCATATGTAGGTTCCCTTGGTGCCTAGTTATGCATATTGCGTTTGAGACCAATCAGAAAACAAAATGGCCGACAGGCTGCCATCTTGGATTTTGACAATTGAAGTTTGTTATCGCTATTCTGAGAAAGTACTGAAGGGATCTTTCTCAATTTACATGAAGGTTCCCCTTGGTACTTAGTATGCAATTGCGTTTACATCTTTGGTTAAAAAGTACACTGGTCGCTAACAAAAGCACGTCGGCGAGTTGTCGTCAATAGAGTTATCTCTCATACACGACCTTGCATAATTATCATAATTTATGCCAGAAATTTGAGACTACGTAGCTCAACAGCACACTTGACATTGCCTTATCGATTTCTGTCAGCTTTTAAATATGACATTTTGAAGTATTAACAATAAATTGGAGTATGATGCGTCACTTGACACAACTAGCATCATTTGAAACTAGAATAGGCCTATCACTGACACTGTATGCCGCACGACTTACGACTTTGAGTTTGACCGACAACTCGCCTCGTGATCAGAATTGAATAGACCGGAAGCATCACAGTCGCTATAACTTGAATTGGTGCATGCATATATGCAATGTTGAGTTCAAATCACCTGCTCCTGATTCCCTGTTGGAACGGGCGAAGAAGTCTGAAATTTTCATTTTTTTCCTGGGCCTTGACGATTCCATTTTTATGCCGCGATCAATCTGTGTCAATTGGACGTTTTTTTTCAAATGGGTTTTAAAACCGTCCTTTCAAACGCAGTGACGATCTTGCGCTTGCGATACTACGTGTGATCTTGATATTAAAATGAAAGTAGAAAAACGGGGCACAAGTAGGCACGTTCTGATCAGCTCTGGACGACTGGTAAACTAACTATTTTTGTTTTGTCGTTATCATTAAATCCACATGTATCTGAGGATTACGATAATATGTTTTTAGACATTTTTTAAAAAGTGAATTAAGTCATTTGAACCGGCCAAAACACCATTCTAACCGGTCAATTTGGCCGGCGGCCGGTTCTAAATGAAAACCCTGACTACTATATGAAAATGTGGAATTATCCGACACCATTTGGTGTCGCTAAGAATTTGGTCCAAATACAATAAAATCGGGTGTGACATAACACCTACCTTACATATATGGATGAGATATTTATTTACCCCAGAACACCCATTTAGTCCCATCCGGCAGAACGATTTACCCAAAAACTACCCATAAACACCTAAAAACATCTCACAACATTAACACATTACATGAACACTTCATTAGAAATTGATATGTACTGTATATATTAACATATCAAATACAGCTATTGATACCTTCTTTGGTTGACTTATCGACGAGTAGGGTTTTGACGACGAGGGAGATAACTCTGTATTGTAATCTTTACCGATATCTACATTTAGTATATATAGGTCTCTGTACATACTAAAATAATTATGAGTATTTTTATGTCATGCACACTAACTATATTGTGCCAATTCATTGGCAATTCACCTATGTCATAATTGTTTTGGCATATTATGTACTGAATAAAACATGATATCAACTGGATACATATAGTTCTTTCTTATCTTTCCACGTGGTCGGTTTTATTGTATGACTGTTTGTAAGAGTTATATCCCTCGTCGTCAAAACCCTACTCGCGGATAAGTCAACAAAAGAAGCTATCAATAGCTGTATTTGATATGTTAATATATAATATCAATTTCTAACAGTGTTTCCATGTAATGTGTTGATGTTGTCCGATGTTTTTGGGTAGTTTTTGGGTAAATCGTTTGACCCATCCCATCTAGGTGTTTTATTACGTCCGTATAGACCCTCGCTTTACGCTGGTGTTCTAAAATTTAGCACAGAATTGCTGTCCGTAGAAAATGTATGCACATCTCAATTACATTTATTACATGTAATCAATATTTTTGATAATGTGTTCAAACAAGGCATTTATAATTAATGGTTGTTATATATTTAAATCCCCTTATATTTGATCACTTGTAAATGACCAATTAATAGGTATTGGTAAAATATAAGATGATATACTTCTTGGTTTCAGTTACATTACAAAAATACACGAAGCCAAAGATTTGCAAAGTAAACACTTGCAGAAATTTCAAATTAATTTCCCATTTAAAATCATCATTGATGATTGGTTGTATTGTTTTTTTTCTGCTAATTTTCCATTATTTTCTATCATCAGCTCACCAATAATTTAAGGTACAACTGATAAGTAAATCTAATGCTACTCTATGAACATCATGTGTATTATTAATAAATGTTTTCTTTCATCAGGCACTCGAGATAAAGAAATCTGAGTCTTTCGTGATAGCAACGACCAACAGAGAGGAGATTAAAGATGACGATTCATGGGGTATGTAGAAAACTGCTGAGATAAATCACATGTATGTCATCACAGATGAGGTCAGTTTCTGAATGGTTGAATAACCAATGCCAAACCGGGAAAAAAAATAAACTTTCAACATATTTTTATTGATTCCTATTTAATTTATGATGTGTGAAGAAAAAACGGGACAAACTCCTAAAACAGGAAGGGAGTTTATAAAGTACATTTTGATCGGTAAATATTCTGAAAACCACAGGAAATGTATTTGGATGACTGTATTTGTTACAGAATGTCAGCATAAAAAAGTACAAATTTTCATGGAATATATATCAAAACATCACATGATATATAAATACATGTAGTAATATAAAATTTCCAGTCTAATTAAAATCCTATCTTTCATTTCGCTACATTCTAACCTAGTGAAATAATACATCTGATTTGATGATGTAGTGAAATAAAAGATTTGATTTGATGACTTCAATGTTTTCAAATTAGTTTTATATATTATTATTGATATATTTGTGATTTTTTCTGTAGATATTATTGACAAAGGAGATACACTCTACATACTACGAAATATTCAGCAGGAGTTATGTGCCCCTGCACAGCAGCGCGTCAGTTATCTACCCCATTATGATACTATTGTCAAAGGAGGAATGTATGAATACTACGCCTCGGAAGGACAGAATCCACTCCGTAAGTCATTCACATCAAACAGATTTTCTCTTGTACAGATCTATAATCACAAAGAATATCCTTCAACTTGAAAAAAATTATTGTCGGGTAAAAACTGTTTAAAAATTGTTTCCTTTCAGCATCGATGATAACAGATTTTTGTAAATCTATGTTTATGTTACTAACATATTCCGTTGCTGCAATTGGTTGGACTTCAAACTAATGCCAAACTTCCAGCGAAGATCTGAGGTGTGTTTATCCGAGAAGCTGACATCACTGACAGTCATTTGTTGTTGTTGTTGTGGTTTTGTCTTTGACCCCGAGCTCAAGATGGCATGTGACTGGCCTGAGGGCCTCCCATATGGTATCCAGTAAAGAAGCCACAAGCTACTACAAGAACACCACACTTTAAAATGACCCTGGCTATTTACAAGGCGTTAAAACCAACAAAGAAGCAAGCTGTTACACATTCCAAACATTTTAAATGATCTGCCTTGTAAGTATTTTAAATCTATTTAGAATAATACTGATTATTTCGTGTTAACTACAATATTTGTTTTTCATTTCTAGCCTATGCATTTGCTGAGTTGATTGACAATGCTTTGGCTGCAACCTCAAATAACCTGGGATCTCGCTCCATAGAAATCCGCCTGGTATGTTTATCCGGTGTCGGAATATGCTTTATCACTGAAATGTAATACGTCTGTCATATATATCGTACAACACGTGTAATAAGGCTGTCATAGATATCGAAAGACAGGTGTGTACTACGGCTGTGTCGTATATCGTACAACACGTGTAATACAGCTGTCATAGATATCGTAAGACAGGTGTGTAATACGGCTGTGTCGTATATCGTACATCACGTGTAATACAGCTGTCATAGATATCGTAAGACAGGTGTGTATTACGGCTGTGTCATATATCGTACATCACATGTAATACGGCTGTCGTAGATATCGAAAGACAGGTGTGTAATGCGGCTGTGTCATATATCGTACATCACGTGTAATACGGCTGTCATAGATATCGTAAGACAGGTGTGTAATACGGCTGTGTCGTATATCGTACATCACGTGTAATAAGGCTATCATAGATATCGTAAGACAGGTGTGTACTACGGCTGTGTCATATATCGTACATCACGTGTAATACGGCTGTCATAGATATCGTAAGACAGGTGTGTAATACGGCTGTGTCATATATTGTACATCACGTGTAATAATACGGCTGTCGTAGATATCGTAAGACAGGTGTGTAATACGGCTGTGTCATATATCATACATCATATGTAATAAGGCTGTCAGATATCGTAAGACAGTTGTGTAATACGGCTGTGTCATATATCCTATATCACGTGTAATAATAAGGCTGTCAAAGATACCGTAAGACAGGTGTGTCATAATAATTTATGATAACACAATTGATATACAATATTGCATGTTTGTTTCATTCTCAAAAATATCAGGTATGTGATGAACAGAATCTCACCATTAATTTCAGAAAGGGTTTTGTACCTTTGCATCTCTATATTCATTAAACACGTCTCATAAGCTGACCAATGTGTCATTCAGTTTTAATATCTATGTAATTTTCCAGACTCCCATGTGTATGTTTCTGAGAATAAGCCCACTCATGGCTGTTGCAGTTTAGTAAAACGCTTACAAGTGCAATTTTATCATTCTACCAAAATCTACCTCTCCACCTACTTGGAGTCAAAGCTTGTTTATGTTGGCCCCCCTTGACCTTGTCAAAATTTGTTTATGTTGGCCCCCCTGGACCTTGTCAAAGTTTGTTTATGTTGGCCCCCCTGGACCTTGTCAAAGTTTGTTTGTGTTGTCCCCCCTTGACCTTGTCAAAATTTGTTTATGTTGGCCCCCCTGGACCTTGTCAAAGTTTGTTTGTGTTGGTCCCCCGGGACCTTGTCAAAGTTTGTTTGTGTTGGCCCCCCCTGGACCTTGTCAAAGTTTGTTTGTGTTGGCCCCCCCTGGACCTTGTCAAAGTTTGTTTGTGTTGGTCCCCCGGGACCTTGTCAAAGTTTGTTTGTGTTGGTCCCCCTGGACCTTGTCAAAGTTTTTTGTGTTGGACCCCCTGGACATTGTCAATTTTTTTTGTGTTGGACCCCCTAGACATTGTCAATTTTTTTGTGTTGGACCCCCTGGACATTGTCAATTTTTTTGTGTTGGCCCCCTGGACATTGTCAATTTTTTTGTGTTGGCCCCCCTGGACCTTGTCAAAGTTTGTTTGTGTTGGCCCCCTGGACATTGTCAATTTTTTTGTGTTGGCCCCCCTGGACCTTGTCAAAGTTTGTTTGTGTGTTCCTTGTCCTGATTCCTGTATGTAACTTCATGTTTTTACAGCACATCGATGACGGTAACCCAAGTAAGAATTGTGTCTATGTCATAGACAACGGGAAAGGAATGACGCCACGACAGCTCAACAATTGGGCGATCTACAGACTCTCAAAGTTCATCCGCAAGGACAAGCGGGGGAAAGTGTATGTCATCTCAAGTTTTTTATTGTTTTAGAGAAATTTCTGCAAAAATAATTTCATGATTAACTAAAAAAATATCTTTTTACCATTTTTTGCTGAAAAACACATCATCTAATACCTAGGTTGTGTTCGATTTTTACATAATTTCCTGTGTCATTTTATAAGGTCTGGTTTGTTGAACCCTGCAACTCTCAAAGGGGTGTTAAACGCTATAAATTAACAAAACAATCTCTCTCAATTGTCCCCATGGAATAGCCCTTATATCTCTCGGAGAATCCACTAATATCTAATACAGTGATAATGGTTGATATTGTGCCATGCAGAAAATCCTAATAGCTTGGTCTTTTATCTTTGTTCTATTTGTTGGTTGCAGAGTCTTTTCAAGGTGAAACATGTTTACTTTTTGTATCTGGTTGAAATCCAGTGGCATAGCTGTCATATATGCATGTTTCTTGAACAGGCACATAATTTTTCCTCATCAGAACAAAAATTATAAAGATCAGCGACTCTGAGAAAAACAAACAATTTTATATATCAACATTATGATGTTGTTTGTATGTATACATGAAGGACTTTAAATGTGATGAAATAACATCCAACCTCTTATCATGAAAACTGAAAATTTGGAAAAAGAAAAAACCAGTTTCACAGAACCAGAAAAAAGCCTCTCTTTATTTCCAATGTCTATGGGTAGCAACAAGTTTGACTAGCCAGTATAGTTGTAGTTGCTGAGAGCCCAATAATGGCTTATTCGCTACATTATTAAAAACTACATCTGTAGCAAAACTGTACATTGCTCACGTTTTCCCACATTATAACATAGGTTTATGATCCAATATGTGCTGATCTCCAGACTTGTGCGTAACTTATGTTTTCCAGTGGAGGTCATCTAACATATATTATGAGGGTCCATACATTGCTTTCCCCTTCGGCTGTCTCCGAGCCTTCAGTCCCAAGCACGCACCCTATACCCTTGACAGTCTCCGAACCTTCGGCCCCAAGCATCTCCCCTTCGGCTGTCTCCGAGCCTTCAGTCCCAAGCACGCACCCTGTACCCATGACAGTCTCCGAGCCTTCAGCACCAAGCATCTCCCCTTCGGCTGTCTCCGAGCCTTCAAACCTTCAGCCCCAAGCATCTCCCCTTCGGCTGTCTCCGAGCCTTCAATCCCAAGCACGCACCCTGTACCCATGACAGTCTCCGAGCCTTCAGCACCAAGCACACACCCTGTACCCTTGACAGTCTCCGAGCCTTCAGCCCCAAGCACGCACCCTGTACCCATGACAGTCTCCGAGCCTTCAGCACCAAGCACACACCCTGTACCCTTGACATTCTCCGAGCCTTCAGCCCCAAGCACACCCGTTATATATATCCAGCCATGCCACTGAATTCGACCATTTTACATATAGTTAGTTGTAAGTGTATGCTCCATATAGCATTGATGTATAGATTGGTTCATCTTAGTATATTATCCTAAAACTATTAACTTCTGATAGTCCTATCTATATAGTCCCAAGCTTACTTTCTATTAAGCTGTTGTATATGCCACTAAACTCGGCCATTAATTTCTGACATTTAGCTATGAGTTTCCAGCTGTCTATGTTCTGCATATTACTTTTTAGGAATATGGGGTCATTTATTGGAATTGTCTCAAAATGATAATTCTATTTAACAATAACTGTAAATTATTTAGATTTTGCGATTATTTTATTTAACATACTTACTCTTAAGACATATTTGTGAATACATGATTTCACTTGTACTAATGCTGATCTAGAAATGACTTTAAATTTGGGAATGATGAACTATTATAGTCATGAGCACCGCAAAACTAGGTAACTGATAGCTTGGCTGCAGTCAAAAGGTGTTATTTTCATAGAAATACTTGCGAGGATTTGAATTCACGATTGACAATGAGTGTTTGACACCGAGTGTTAACGGAAAAATAAATCCCATGCGAAATATAGATGATTTACAGTATTTGTCTAATAGATGTCAAGCGTTATTACAGTGGAGAATTATTTTTTTACTAGGTTACTTATCTGTTAATTGCCATGCCACTTGACTCAAGCTAATATTACATTTTCAGGACTAGTGAAAGTTTTCAGTTAACTTATTGATGCTATGGAAAAAAATGGAATATTGTCGAGAGTTGTTTTTTTTGGACGTTCAAATTTTCAGTTACATCTGTATATCAAAAATTTGAGGGAAAAAACTCTGATCTTCTGTATCTTCAGCTATACTATGTCGCTGGATATTGTATTTTAGCAAATATCTCAATAACATTAACCAAAGTGAAGGTATTCTGTTGAATATTGTTTTAGTAAATAATGGGTATTCTGGATATAAATACAGTCAACTTCAAAAATAATGAAGTTGAGAACGGTGAAATGATTAATATTAGTTATATAGGACCATTATTTTCATCACTTTATTTTTTATGAATGATGAACTCAATTGAGTGTCATTCATGGTCCCCAGAAATTTATTTAAGGGCATTGAAACACTTGTAATTTATAACATCCTTTAACATCCTTTAAAAATCATTATCAACATATCTATGAATAACTCATAGTGAATTAGATGCTGCTGTTACAATTTGTAGCTTTATTGGAGGATAGATACTGTGTGTATAATGTATTTATTACAGTATATGTGTAATGTATTTATTACAGTATATGTGTAATGTATTTATTACAGTATATGTGTAATGTATTTATTACAGTATATGTATACTGTATTATCCTCCAATAAGCCCCCTCCCAGAGTGTAAAAATTCAGTAAGAAAATTTGGAGAGGGTTAATTTGTGAAACACTTAGTCTTACAATTAAAAAAAAAAAGAAGATGATTCTGCAAAAATGATGGAGGGGGCTTAGTTCTGGATGAATATGTAGTTACAAACCATATGTCGCTTGTACTTTATTAAATTCGTGTTAAAAGAAATACAGAAAACTTATACATTTAGTTTTAGCTTACTTAACCCTATATGTATCTAACTACTTTAGTTTGCATGTAAAAATTCTAATTCCAGAATGGATGTAAGTACAGTATATGCCTTTTTAGAATAATAGAAGTTTGAAATAGTTCTGAATTAATGTATAGACTAATAGAGGCGCCTAGTAGATTAAAATGGTTCAGAATTAATGTATAGACTAATAGAGGCCCCCTAGTAGATTAAAATAGTTCAGAATTAATGTATAGATTAATAGAGGCTCCTGATAGATTGAAACAGTTCAAATTAATATATAGACTAATACAGGCCCCTGATAGATTAAAACAGTTCAGAATTAATATATAGACTAATAGAGGCGCCTAGTAGATTAAAATGGTTCAGAATTAATATATAGACTGATAGAGACCCTTGGAGATGTCTGTCTGGTTTAAATACTTTCAGTGTTTTGATGGTGATACAAGATAATACTGACAGTCTATAAGCGTATTTTAGCAGTGATTTTATTTTATCACTTTTTACATGGAAAGCCTCATGCTATAATCCTAATTTCAGTCTCTTTTCATCTTCGCTAGCCAAGGTTTCTAATTTTCGTTACACCCCATGAACCCTTGGCAGATATAGTCATCAGCTCTGGCCCCCTAGCGGAGATTAAAAATTACTGCATATTATGCATGAAATTTTCAACCAATCAAAACGAGCGTTACATGTGTACTTCATCGGTGTGTTTGGAGACCAGGGTTTGTGGAGTGTAACACCATCAGAAGCTTGGTCTAGCGAAGATGGTCTCTGTTTGGCATAGCAATTTATTGATTCACTAATCTGTTCATCTTTGATGATATGTAAATATTTGTGTCAGTTTAAATAAGTATGCATACCATAACCGGTAATCATTCAGATGCTGCCTGTTGCTGGTATTAACAGAGTTATGATGAGTTTTATCTGTATATGTTCCCCGATATATATATGAAAATCATTGGGTTTTAACAGAACCTATGAAAATAACGATACATGAAATAAGATTCTGTGTAATACCAGATTTGGAAAGTGTAAATAATTTGTTTTGTGTGCCGCACATTTTCCTACCTTCAGAAATTTTTCCTCATTTAAATTTTTTTTCTTTCAACTGTTACAGAAGCTTTGGTGGGGATGAAGATGATGATAAAAAGCTACCTCAGAGTTCCACGCACACCCCACTGTCCCTCAATAGTGACATATCCTACTTCGGAGTGGGAGGGAAGCAGGCCATCTTCTTTATAGGGAATTCAACAAGGGTAAGGGACCCTGAGGTTCTTATATACAAAATACAAAAGTCAAACAATGTGGGGATCACCAGGAATTTTATACAAAATACAAAAGTCAAACAATGTAGGGATCATCAGGAATTTTATACAAAATACAAAAGTTGGAAAAGGTATAGGGATCATCAGGAATTTTATACAAAATACAAAAGTCAGGAAAGTTAGGGGATCATCAGGAATTTTATACAAAATACAAAAGTCAAAAAAGGTAGGGATCATGAGAAATGTTGTTATATACAAAATACAAAAGTCAAGAAAGTTAGGGGATCATCAGAAATTTTCTTATACAGAGCAACCCGCTTATTTGCATAGCCCTTTTTCCATGACAAAATATGCAAATAACCGGAGTATTCGTATAGGCGGAGTTGGGTTTTGGCCCCTCTTATACACATTGTCAGGTAGGTACTCAAAATGGGCGCTATATGATTGTTTACGTTATTTGCATTAAAAATATATTTAAAAAAAAATACATTATTTAAAATATAAGAGTAAATACGAAATACATGGGTTGTTATTCTTTGTAAATGTACAAATATTTGCATACACTTCATCGTTTACTACTTGTCACTCCGAGTCTCTGGGTCCGATATCGGTCATACACGTGTGGGTTGGCCCTACGATGTACAATGTCATCGTTTCAATTAACATTCATTATCGTCTCGAGATGCGTTGTGTTCCTGCTATGAGTATATTAGTTGTTTGATCATAGATGATGAACTGCTGAAGCAATAGACTGTCTTAAATGACCGTGACATGTGTATTGTCGTTTGGGTTTGTTTTGGAAAATGGGGCACACACAGAAAGAGTTGTCGTTCATTACACATATGTCCCCACAATGCAACGCGCCTAGAAAACAATCATGGCGATCGCAACTTGCCTCAGCGCGTGTTCAAGTGCACAGAACACAGGTTTGGATCGATGCTATAATAGATAAACAAATCTCATCAAAAGATGAGGCATAGAGATATTTTATTCAGTAACTCTTCTGCACATTGCTACTGATATGGTCTAAATAATAACAATGTCGATATCTATGCATCGAAGGTAACCTGTAATGACGAAGTGTGAACCAATGATAAGATAACGTTGTACATTGTGTCGAATCAATATGTAAGTTAAAACACATTTCATAAAACTTTTATTATGGGAAAATCACAAAAATACCCTAAAATCAATCAAAATTTTTCGATTTTTTTGAATTGTTATATGCTAATAAGCGGGAGTCGGTGTTTTAGTCGATGCAAATACACGGGATTGAAATACAAAGATAAAGAAGAAAAAAATCAGGACCTGAGAATTTTATGCAAATAAGCGGGATATTCAAATAACCGATAAGCAAATAAGTGGGCTCCTCTGTATATCAAAATACAAAAGTTGGAATAGGTAAGGAATCATGAGAAATATACAAAATACAAAAGTTGGAATAGGTAAGGAATCATGAGAAATATACAAAATACAAAAGTTGGAATAGGTAAGGAATCATGAGAAATATACAAAATAAAAAAGTTGTAATAGGTAAGGAATCATGAGAAATATACAAAATACAAAAGTTGGAATAGGTAAGGAATCATGAGAAATATACAAAATACAAAAGTTGTAATAGGTAGGGGATCATGAGGAATTTTCTTATATACAAAATATGAAACTCGACAAGGGTAACAGAAAGAAGAGGAGTTTTGTACAACTGTAGAGACCCGACGAAAATTTTGTTATTATACAAAGTACAAATCTCGACAAGGGAAAAAGATTGAAATTAATTTTCTTTATTGCATATGAAATACCAAAAAATGAAATTCTACCATTGTAAGAGATGAGACAGGAATTGTCTCTTTTACTGATATATAAAAAATATGAAACTCGACGATGGTAAGGGATTTAACTGGAATTTTCTATGTTATATGCCAAATGCCAAAAATAGTAATCTTGACCAAGATTAAGTCAAACAGGAGTTTTCTATATAACACTAAAATACAAAACTAATAAAACAAGAGGCCAGATAGGAACTTTCTATGCTATTGCTGTATGAGGAAAGGAAGCTTGAACCTGGACCAATGAAAAATGCTGCCCGGAATTTTCACCATTCACAAGCTCTGATAGGATATCAAAGTTTTATTCTGTTTGTAATTCCCAGTTGATTGAAGTTGTCTTTTTTAATTTCTTCCCAGTTCTCATAAGTTCCAAGAGTTCTAGACATTTATACTTTCATGTTCCGTCACTGTCATTTTCATCATTTTGTAGATGATAACAAAACCACAGGAGTCGAAGGACGTCCACGAACTCACTATATCAAAAGAGGAGTTCCAGTTGAAGGAAAAGAACCAGGAGGCCATCTATAGTGGTTATATCCGAAACAGACAGGTTAGTGAATCTTTGTAAAGGCTTGGATTTCTTTTCCTTTTTGATGATTCATATTTTTGAAAAGTTTGAAGCAGTAATGATAAATTTTTCACAAAATTGTGAAACTGACTATAATTTTATGCTCAAATTTTGGCTTCAAAACATCTTTTTTCAGGATTTTTTATTTATCTTCGAAAATTCTCGTATAGATCCCATTTGTAGTCTGTATATTGACTCCAGATGAGGTCATTTTAGGTTGTGGTTTACAATTCAGATGAATATTCTTACACGAGCCTGTTCTTTGGTCAGAGATATCTCAATCCATGTGTAAGAATTTGGCTGGTCACCAATCTGCGAGCATCATACTGGCCAGCCAAGCTCCTTTGTGATGGTAGAGATTCAGTCCACGGAACGGACCCATGATTTATTATTTTTCTCACATACTTACAAATAAACAAATTCCAGGTCAGAATAAACAGATCTTATTTGTTAGTTTAAAACCCTCAGGTTCAGGCAGGGGGATTAATCTAATTTGTAAATAAAAAAACCTTCAGGTTCGGGGAATGATGTAATTTGTAAATCAAAAACTCTCAGATTATCAACAATAAATCATTATGATGTTACAGTGTGTGTCAGATGTCTTTCCCTCCCCGTGTATGACATTACACCAACAATAAATCATTATGATGTTACAGTGTGTGTCGGATGTCTTTACCTCTCCGTGTACGCCATTACATCAACAATAAATCATGATGTTACAGTGTGTGTCAGATGTCTTTCCCTCCCCGTGTATGACATTACATCAACAATAAATCATTATGATGTTACAGTGTGTGTCGGATGTCTTTCCCTCCCCTTGTATGACATTACATCAACAATAAATCATTATGATGTTACAGTGTGTCGGATGTCTTTTCCTCCCCGTGTACGACATTACATCAACAATAAATCATTATGATGTTACAGTGTGTGTCGGATATCTTTACCTCCCCTTGTATGACATTACATCAACAATAAATCATTATGATGTTACAGTGTGTCGGATGTCTTTTCCTCCCCATGTATGACATTACATCAACAATAAATCATTATGATGTTACAGTGTGTCGGATGTCTTTTCCTCCACATGTATGACATTACATCAACAATAAATCATTATGATGTTACAGTGTGTCGGATGTCTTTTCCTCCACATGTATGATATTACATCAACAATAAATCATTATGATGTTACAGTGTGTGTCGGATGTCTTTCCCTCCCCGTGTATGACATTACATCAACAATAAATCATTATGATGTTACAGTGTGTGTCGGATGTCTTTCCCTCCCATTGTACGACATTACATCAACAATAAATCATGATGTTACAGTGTGTCGGATGTCTTTCCCTCCCATTGTACGACATTACATCAACAATAAATCATGATGTTACAGTGTGTCGGATGTCTTTTCCTCCCCATGTAGGACATTACATCAACAATAAATCATTATGATGTTACAGTGTGTGTCGGATGTCTTTTCCTCCCCGTGTACGACATTACATCTACAATAAATCATTATGATGTTACAGTGTGTGTCGGATGTCTTTCCCTCCCCGTGTATGACATTACATCAACAATAAATCATTAGGATGTTACAGTGTGTGTCGGATGTCTTTCCCTCCCCTTGTATGACATTACATCAACAATAAATCATTATGATGTTACAGTGTGTGTCAGATGTCTTTCCCTCCCCGTGTACGACATTACATCAACAATAAATCATTAGGATGTTACAGTGTGTCGGATGTCTTTCCCTCCCCGTGTATGACATTACATCAACAATAAATCATTAGGATGTTACAGTGTCAGATGTCTTTCCCTCCCCTTTTATCTCTAATAACACCCTCGGAATCACCCTGTGAAGTATGTGAGAAAATTCTATTGTACATTAATCTAAAAATATTTTCAAATGACAAGACTGTATGTGTTTCTTGATCAACCTTCGCAGCCTGGAGACTCATCGCACATAGTTGCTGAAGATGATATTCTTGGAAAGATAATCGAGGAAGAGAAAGACCGAGAACACTTCACAGTGGTCGAGATCCATGGGATTAATCCACAGCACATGGCCTACCTCAAACTGCACATGAAACAGTGGACTCGACAGCTAGCGTAAGGAAATTCAAAATAATGCTCTGAATCATTTGGAAATTTACCGACATGTTAGAGTATAATTGATCCAACCATTATTCTGGACATAAAAAAGTTAAAAAATTAAACGTCAAATGCAACATGTCGTTTGATGAAATTGAATGAACAAAATTGGAATTTTTGAAGTGATTGGAACCACAGTCAAACCTGCTCTAACGACCGCCTGTCTATAACTACCAATTTTAATATTTCCTGTGAGATTTTACTATATAACGACCCTCTGTATAACGACCACCTGTCTAATGTGAATAACAACTGGTGATTTTGGAACGACGGTTGCTCTTTTGTTTTCTTTATAGACAGGTTTGACTGTAATTAGTAAAGCTAGGTATTCTGCTTGGAATGAAATTATTGAAAAAAGTAATTTAATCTACATATGTAAATCATTTATCCGTGAAAAGTAAAATTCGGGACTTTGTTTCATGAAGTCTGAGTTAAACTTGTTTGCTGTTTTTACAGTCATATCTACCATTACTACATCCACGGCCCACGGGGAAATGCAGACACAGACGATGTCAATACTGGACGGATACCCAGTCCCTTCAAAAACATAGATATTGAGGTAAGTAGCACACAGCCATGATAATATTTGAATGCTATACTCAAAGGAACGACAGAAAGAAAAAGAAAAAAAAAAAATCATGTGTGATAGGATAGCAGAAAGATGAAATTAAAAACTGCCGGAGGTTTGGTTTGTTTTGTTTACTGTCCTATTAACAGCCAAGGTCAATTAAGGACGTGCCAGGTTTTGGAGGTAGAGGAAAGCCGGAGTACCTGGTTAAAAACCACCAGCCTACGGTCAGTACCTGGCAACTGCCCCACGTAGGTTTCGAACTCGCAACCTAGAGGTGGAGGGCTAGTGATTAAGTGTCGGGACACCTTTACCACTCGGCCACCGCGGCCCAGTGTCGGGACACCTTAACCACTCGGCCACCGCGGCCCATGGTGGAGGAGCTGGTTGTTATGGTGACATTACTCGGTTCAACCCTGTTTGTCATTTATTGGCTCTTCCTTCATCATTACTTAACTTGACATTTTATTTCACTTTAATATTTGACACCTCCAGGTAGGTATAATGGCCTCGTAAATGGAGGTTTTACTTAGAAAACCCTCAATTTCTTATAATTTCCTATAAATAAAATGATGTCATTTCTTTTGTGGTTTTGAAATAGTTTTGATATGAGATAGGGTGATCCTGATTCATTCAGCATTACTTATATTATAATTGTCTTAATTCAAGTTTATCATGCCAGGTTTTCCCAAATTCAAATTCCAATTCTAGGTGAAGCTCTTTACAAAAGGTCATCCTCAGCCGCGCATCGTAAATCTGCGGGATGTGGACGACGACATGCAAACCCAGTTCATACGTACTGCAGCCAGTTCCTTTGAGTTCAAGGCCAACATAGAAGGGTCAGGGGTCGTAGAGGGAGTACTAAGGTATCATCCCTTCCTGTACGATAGAGAGACGTATCCCTCCGATGCCAATGATCCCAGAAGTAAGTACAAGTCCAAGGTTTCGGAAAAACACATCAGTATTGTTACATATAAAATATATCTGGGGGTCATTTATGTTGATATACAGTAAAACCTCGCTTTATCGCCACCTTCTGTTCTCCGCGAGTTTTGTGTTATATCGTGTTTGCCGCTAAAACCTGAGTTTTAGAACTATGAATAGTGTTTTCCTAACAACTGTAGACTTTGAAAATCAAAAACAATTTATTCATATCAAAATATTGCATCAAATTTGACATATATGCCTTGATAAGAAATGATTATTAAATTTGATTATTTTCGCGAGAATGTCATCATAATTTGCATCACATGATCTACAGTAATTGTAACATGATTTTGAATGTTACCTCGTTTAACTGCGTGCATATTTTACCCAGCGCCGAAAAACGTATTAATTGTCGTCTGTTTTGCCTTCAATTGACAAATTAACAAAACAAACTGTTGAATAGATAAACATTTCTGAATGTCTGATTCAGCTGTAGAATGCTTGTGTTCTAGAAATTTGACGTTTCATCATTAACTCGCGTTGTATTTTGTGTGTTCTATACCGGATTATACTATATATTTGTGTCTGTGACATACATATGGGATATATATTGCATGAATGATGCGTAGACATTGTTGTAATGACCTGTCAACCACTTAAGTGTTTTTTTCAAGCATATTTCGTTGCGCCTGGATTTCAAGTGCAAGCTGCATTAAAGAATTAGTGCTTCGGAAATAAGATGTCCCAGTTGGCAAAATCATATCCGATAAAAAAAAGGCCGACCAGCGGCATCTCATGTTATAGGAGTATAATAAGTAGTGCATAGCTGATTGTGTTGATATTATTTGTCCCACAGTTGAACCGGATGCATTTGATGAACATGATTATGCTATCAACGACCGCCCAGCTAGAGGGAGACGCCCAGTGTTTGAGTGTTACTGGAACGGCCGACTTATCCCCTACACTTTTATAGAGAAGTAAGGATCACAGACATCATCATCAAATCAGTATATGTGATCTGGAATCGAAATAGAATTGGAAAAAGCCCCTGAGTGGCCTGTATAATCAGATTTGACTGTAGTTCTTGCTCTTGTCGGTTAAATCACTTTTGGTTGGCTGATTGTAAATAGTTATAAATTTGAAAGCAAGATTTGTTGGCAAAAATGTAGATATCTATAAATTTTGAACTTTGATTTGTTGGTAAAAATGTGTTTATCTATTAATTTTGGACCTAGATTTGTAGGCAAAAATGTAGATATTTCTAAATTTTGAACCTTGATTTATAGGTAAAAATAAGTTTATCAATTAATTTTGAACCTAGATTTGTTGGCGAACATGTAATTATCTGTAGATTTTGAACCTAGAATTGTTGGCAAAAATGTAAATATTTATAAATTTGGAACTTCGATTTGTAGGCAAAACTGTAAAAATCTATCAATTTGGAACCTTGACTTGAAGGCAAAAATGTAAATATCTAGATTTTGAACCTAGATCTGTTGGCAAAAATGTAAATATTTATAAATTTTAAACCTAGATTTGTGGCCAACATGTAAATATTTATAAATTTTGAACCTAGATCTGTAAGCAGTGTTACAAAGTACCACATAGTTTATCCAAAACCTAACTATATGTAGAATTTGTACATTTGTTTCTTCTTTTAAACTTTAAAAAATATCTGACTCAGAATTTGCTACTTTGGTCAAAGACTGATATATAAAAATGGCTTCCAGAATTTTGTTAAAATGTTAACTTTATAAAAAAACTCTTTGTCCATTGTATAATAAATAACTTGCAAAACACTTTAATATAATTGATCTTAAAGTGATTTTCAAGGGGATAATTGATCTAAAAGTGATTTTCAAGGGGTTCATTGTTAAAGACATAAGTGAAAATGAATTAACCATTGATAAAACCATTGCAATATTTGCATTTTGTCAATATAGTACAATTGCAAATAAATCAGTCAAATGTCTACTCCATATTAAGAATCATGTCAAATGTCTCTTTTAATTTCAGAAATTCAGAAATTCAAATTTTCAAATCAGTAAAATTTGTGTCTGCTTTTCAGTTTTGATTGGTGTGCTGAGCCAAAGAAGAGTAGAACCCTACCGTTGGAGTGTTACAACAGGTGAGACACACGGATTCCTTTATCCCATATCGGTACCAAATTGGTACGGCAACATGTAAAGGATCTGAATCGCAAATGAGTTTCCATGATGGCCTTAGTGGTAGTCTCTACAAAATATATGCTTAAAACATAAAAATTGATTTTTCTTTTTAATCACATAATGGATATTTATATATGGCACTGATATTATACAATTTCATAAGCAAATTGAGATTCGTAAGTACATTGACAAATTGAATGAAACATCACAGTTCCACCATCTTGGACACAAGTGGTATGATTCAGAAAGCAAATGCGAACAGTATCAGTGCTGCGGGTAGGACACGTCCTGCCATCTTGGACACAATTGGTAGAATTCAGAAAACAAATGCGAACTGGATCAGTCGTGCGTGTAGGGACACGTTCCATTATGATTACAGCAGATTTGAACTGGTACAACTGGTATGAACCCAATTAAGGAAAGTGCCGACAGTTTCCTAGATAATTGATCTTCATACTTATAGTTGTTACAATCAGCATATATAGATTAAGGTCATTGTGGAGTTTTACCGTGTCTTTTATCTTGAACTTTATGATGATCTATTAGTACACTAACTATTCTTATCTCCCTAACAATGAAAAAAAATTGAGACTATGATGTGTGTTGTTTACAAATTACTGACTGCACTTAACATTTCAGAATTTCAGGTGTGTTGTTTACAAACGACCATTTCCAAGTAAGCACCAACAAACTCACATTCATTGACCTGGAAATGAGGTTACGAGAGAAGAACACTGTGTATTCACATCTCGTTCATGGACAGGTGAGTACAATACAAACGTACATTACTAAATCAGGCTTGTCTCGCTATTCAGACACTAACCAGAAGCCTGTAGTGGTTACCCGAGTACCCAGACACCACTAATACAGTTTTCCAATATTAGGTCTGTAGCATGCTTGATGAAGGGCTACCAAGTTTGTTCAAACGGATGACCATGACCTTCATTCAAGGTCACAGGGGTCAAATATGCTAAAATCTTTAAACAACTTCTTCTTGATAACCAAAAGATCCAGAGACCCAATATTAGGTCTGTAGCATGCTGGGATGAAGGGCTATCAAGTTTGTTCAAATGGATGACCTTAACCTTCATTCAAGATCACGGGCCAAATATGCTAAAATATATCAAAACTCAGGGGACCGTTAAGGCCCATGGGCCTCTTGTTTATTTTACAACAATTTCGGAACAAGTTGTATCAACTTATATTAATCATGGTTGTTAGCCTGGATTGAAGTATCAGAGGGATGTTACGTTCGGAGAAAACCAGAGTACCCGGGGAAAAACCACGTGGTCGGGCAGGTGACCCCATACCTTTTATGTCAAATCGGGGGAATCGAATCCCTGGTTGCCTAGGTGAAAGGCAAATGTGTTACCCTAACTGTATAGATTCTGAATTGTTTACTGCAAAATGTTCACAAAATTTGGTTGGGGCGATCTTTGATGCCTGCTGACTAGGTCTGGATGAGAAAACCGCAAAATTGTAAACCGCAGAATTGTAGTCCCGTCAAACTATTACACAGTAATTTTCCTGTTTTATTCTTCAGGAGAGAAGAACAGCTATAGATCGTGAGTTTGTGACATGGCTGAAGGAATGTCACGATCAGTGCGATAAGCAGATTCGATTCTCACACTTCAAAGGTGTGGTGACCCGCCACGACCTTCCCAAACACAAACAATATCCCTGGTCAGTCTACGAGCAGGTCGACTGGGACGGCAGGGCCTTCAAAAAAGGTCAACTGGTAAGAAATTGATTGGGGGTCTAAGATTATGTCGTATAAACAATCTGTATGACAGTAATGTGAAATGATTATGAAAAGTAACAAAAAATATAAAATATAGATTTGTAAAAATTCAGATGCTTTGAAATATATTGTCTGAAAATGATATTATGTTACTCTATAGGTGACATTTAAAAAGCGCAGGTGAAAAAAATGAAAGTTGAAAATTATTACAGCCACCCAGAAACAAACAGATTAGTGAGGAAATATATAGTACTGCTAACATACATATTTTGGTTCACTCAAATTTTATTGCAAAACTTAATTAAAACAGATTAATTCTGTGAAAAATTGTCACTATCACATAACTTGCCATAAAAAACCATGCATAGAAATTTGTTTTGCGATTACATTAATGTACACTAATCTTGAGTGAGATAAAAGTGTTGTGATGATATATAACAATGCTCAGGTGATCCTTAAAATATACTGATGGAAAGATGTTAGTAATACAGACACTCCAAAACAAACGGATTAGTGAGGAAATGTGTATTCTACCACAATACGCTGTGTTATTCCACTCTCAAACCATTGTATAAATGTACCGACTGTTGGATGAATATATGTTATATACCACTAGTGGTATATGACCTTCCGGTCTTTTGATTGGTCAAGAATTCAAACTTTGACCCAAGCTGCAATTGTTATTGACGTCATCAATAATCGAATGACGTCACATCACCAGATCCCGGACGTCACCGGTACACTTTATTTGCATACACGAAATTATACTTGGCCATGTTTCCCTTCGATTCAAGCCGATGTTATTGTGGTAGAAACAGTTAAAAGTTGCAAAAGACACTCGATAAAGCTTGTATCTTTTATAATAACTTTTAAAAAATAACTTATTCGTGTGAAATAAATTCCATATCCAACAATCACTCGTTGTGTAAGCTCTATTTATTTGTCTCATGCTAGAATTTCTACACATTGATCCCCACTGAGATGAAATATACTGTAGGTGAGGATACAGAGGACTGTGCCAATGTTGCTCGGTACCATCAAGCGTTTTCTACTGTACGGGGAGAATGAAAATGACGTGTATGCAACAGGTGGAGACATTGAGGTCAGTCAGGAGCCGAAGTCCTTGTACGATGAGGAGAAAATCGTGCCCTTGTCTAAGCTTGATCGTACCTGTTCTTCACAGGCTGTCCGCAAACACATTGACGATGAGGAGGCCAAGTAGGATATTTTCCTTCACAAATCTATACTGCACAGATTGTTTTTTGTAATAAGATTAAATTGAAACCAGGAATAAAAGACTTAGGAAAGTTATGGCTGTTTCACAGTTTCTGTGACAAGTAGATATATTTTATATTTTGCTTCAAATTTTTTTTAACTGTGAATATTTGAGCAATTGAAAAAAAAAAGAGAAATTTTAGAGGTCTTCAGCAAACAGTTTAAAAGTCTACAGTCAGCTACTGAGTACAGATATTTTTTCTACTTCATCTTCATCCAAGTTGGAGCAAAATATATCGTAATAATGGCCAATGCTCTTAAATCCTCATTGATTGTCGTTGTAGATTACCGTCCACTCTGATCGTGAACTGGCCCGAGGGGTACGAGGTGAAGCAGAATGAGAAAAGGCCTGCAGGGAAAACAGTGGGTAAGTTGTTGTATGATCCAGGGAAAAATGTTCTGAGTTCCTATAACAATAGATATTATGTTCTGATTGTTTTATGTTCCCTCCTATTTCATTGGTTGATTTATGGTATACTGTCTGTTCATCAACAGTTGAATTAAGGTTATTGGTTAGGTTTTCAGTAATCTACAATTTAACTTCTCTATTTGATTATATCCAAAATTATAAACAGCACAAAATACAGAAATGTATTTCACTGCGACAGAGGCACTGCGACTGATTTATTAAACAAATAATTTCTTATACACAACAGCACATATTATATAACAGCACATGTTATGGACAAAAAAATTGTATGCATCTACAATGTACAAACCATGGATTTCATTTAATTATAAATTGATCCTATCCAAACTACTCCCCATATCACTGATTACCTATGTATGTACAGTCAAACTTCGATGTTTCGAAGTTCAAGGGACTAACAGAAAAACTTCGAAACAGCGGGACTTCGAATTATTCATGGTTGACAATAGATCGATGTTTTCTTGATAATGACCATATCTGTTAACATTACATGTCCTCAGTGTCTTCGTGTTGATCGTCGCCTGTCAGACTCACATCGAAAAGTTTAGTTAATCTATACCTCAAACACAACAAAATAAAATTCTTTTCATTAATTATACCTAAGCATTTTATTAATTAAACAAAATTTGTATCGGTTACAAAACACTTATATCGCGTTTAACAGATTAAGCAAAAGAAGTACAATGCACACTTACGTAAGTCGTTAAAGACACGTGCGTTTACGTTATGTGCATATAAAATACGGAATGCCGATCGGTTGGAGAATGCATGATTGAATGACAAATAATCGATTTACTTGGATATGTATGTATAAGTTTGAAACGTGACACTTTGAATATGAGTAAAGCCATCGCTAATTGTTTGTGTTTAAAATTGGTCCGGTTGTTTTACAGTTCCGTAAAATTTGCTCACCGACCGCTGATTTCAATGGCGGCGGAGATTATCAGAGGCGACTACCGAAATGTTTTACCGGAGTGATTAAATGTCATGGCTTCTAAATACACCTTTTATCTATCAATTTGGTCTGATTATTAATCAACCCCATGACCGGGAGTGACAACACACGCTATCGTTATCCCTATTGTCAGTCAGGGCATTTGGGGGAGAGGTGTGAAATCTTGCCGCAGGGGTCACGACAAACACCTGTCCAGTGGTCAGTACAGGTAAATTTTTTGTTCGAATCATGAGATGTCAATTACCTATAATATCATAGCTAACGGGTCATGAAAAAAGTTCGATACATCGAAAACTTCGATTTATAAAAATTCGAATCATACATAGTTTCGTTAGTAGTGTTATATAGTGAGAAAATTCGGGACCAAGCAAAAAGTTCGATACAGCGAGAAATTCGAATCAACGAAGTTCGAATCATCGAGGTTTGACTGTATATCGTTTATAAAATCAAAGTATTGGAATTATATTTCCGCCAAAACTCGCTCCCAATTTTTATCATTTAAAAAAATAAATTTCAGTCTGACCACCGCTACCTGTGTCGCCTGAATGACACGTACACGTTCAGTTAACACACACTAAGGATTTGCACATGCAAATCGCAGATACTCACGCCACCTATTGGCAATGCATAACTTAGAGAAAATAATTTCACCCTAATTCTTACCCGTCAAACAGTTGAAATACATAATTATGAAAGCCAAATAGTTCTTCAACCAAAAAATATTAGTGTTTGTAATCAGGAATGCCTTGTTTTGATGGTAAAAATGATAATTCGCAGGTGACATCAAAGTTCAGATAGCTAACAAGAAAGGAGAGTTGATCAGCAAACTTCCAGGGACAGCCGTAGTATCAAAGAAACTCCTGGTAGAGCTCAAGGTCGTGTGGCACTGTAAGTATCAAAGAAACTCCTGGTAGAGCTCAAGGTCGTGTTGCATTGTAAGTATCCAAGAAACTCCTGGTAGAGCTCAAGGTCGTGTGGCACTGTAAGTATCCAAGAAACTCCTGGTAGAGCTCAAGGTCGTGTAGCACTGTAAGTATCCAAGAAATTCCTGGTAGAACTCAAGGTCGTGTGGCACTGTAAGTATCCAAGAAACTCCTGGTAGAGCTCAAGGTCGTGTGGCACTAAGTATCCAAGAAACTCCTGGTAGAGCTCAAGGTCGTGTGGAACTGTAAGTATAGTGAAAACATGCTGTCTGTCCTCATTGCAAGAAGCACAGCCACTTTCTACTATTTACTGCTCATGTTATTTCCAAAACATAAAATATTTATCAGCATGGAGGGTGTTTATTATGTGGTGTGAAAATAATTCAAACGTTCATAATTCACACAATTTTAAAATTTTCTTTCATTTTTTGGATGGTTTAATCTCTGTGTAAAAGTAATGAAGGCCCAACATCATGTCTAAAAAGTGAAAGTGTACAATACTTCTATATAATCAGTGAGAGACACTTTTGTAGGAGGACTGTCTAATAAAAATAAATGATTATTTTATGGTTTCGTATGTGATCATGAATTTATGTTAGATCAGTCGATATTTTCCTTTTAACAGCTAGCAGCGGTGATGAAGTCATGGTGTCCCACATCAGTCAACATGGCAAGAACTGGCCGTACTGGTTCAGAAAGATGGGTACGTAGTTCTACCTGGTGGAACATTATGTCTGTCACTTCCAGAGATTTATTATCATTAATCCATTCAGGCCAACAATATGTATGCAATTGTTAAAAGACTGATAAAGTTTTTAGACTGTTGATTGACAAGGATTAACTATTTACAAGGCTTAAAAGATTCCAAGGTCAAGGGCACCAAGTTCCCAAGACAAAGGTCAAGGATATTGTTTAAAAAAAAAAAAGTGAAAACATTTTCACCACTGTTGATATTTTTGTTTTCATAATATTCTCTTTGCAAATGTAAGAATTATGAGGTAGACCTACAATATCAATTTTTGATTATCAATATTTTACTGTGAGTAAAGAAATCGGTTTCATGCATTTGTAGAGAACATCAAAAACCTTGGACCCCACACTTTATCCTTACAAGTGGTATTAAATGAGAGTGGAGCAAACACCTACGCTGGCAAGCAGCTCCCATCTCACAAGATCAAGTTTCAAGTCACTGGTGAGGTCACATAAATGTTTGAATGTCATTGGTGAGGTCACATAAATGTTTGAATGTCACTGATTAGGTCACATAAATATTTGAATGTCACTGATTAGGTTACGTAAATGTTTGATTGTCATTGGTGAGTTCACATAAATGTCCGAGTGTCATTGGTGAGGTCACGTAAATGTTTGAATGTCACTGATTAGGTCACGTAAATGTTTGAATGTCACTGATTAGGTTACGTAAATGTTTGAATGTCATTGGTGAGGTCACATAAATGTCTGAATGTCACTGATTAGGTCACGTAAATGTTTGAATGTCACTGATTAGGTCACATAAATGTTTGAATGTCACTGATTAGGTCACCTAAATGTTTGAATGTCACTGATTAGGTCACATAAATGTTTGAATGTCACTGATTAGGTCACATAAATGTTTGAATGTCACTGATTAGGTTACGTAAATATTTGAATGTCACTGATTAGGTCACCTAAATGTTTGAATGTCATTGGTGAGGTCACATAAATGTTTGAATGTCACTGATTAGGTCACCTAAATGTTTGAATGTCACTGATTAGGTCACCTAAATGTTTGAATGTCACTGATTAGGTTACGTAAATGTTTGAATGTCACTGATTAGGTCACCTAAATGTTTGAATGTCACAGCTGAGATCATGTAAGTGGTGAGTTCACAATAGGTTTGGAATGTCAGGGTGAATACAGTAAAAGTAGATATCATTCTTCCAATAAATCCTCAGGGAATTCAACATTTATAGTAATGGTAAGCAATCAAACCAAATTATACAAGCTGGTAATTGGTGTTTGGATAGAGGCGGAACCAGAGAAATTCACAGTCGGAATGTTAGATGGGCCATTCAGAGTTGGAGTTCCGTTCCAGATTCCTCTAGAGTTTCAGGACGAGTTCAACAACCACAGCAAACCTTCCATCAAGTTTTCTCCACAACTGGAAGCCAGGTATGGTATGGTGCATGTGTCTGTAAAGATTGGTTTCTCACAGTCGAAATTGGAAAGTTTTGATGAATGGTACCTTCTTCTTTAGACCTCAAAATTTGAATATTTCACTGCATCAACAAAGATATGAAGGTTCCTTTACTTATGATTTGAAATCTCAACTAAAACATTTATAGAGGCTTAATCAATGCAAAATATATATGTATTGATGACTGCCAGGCTGACAACGAAAATTAATATCAAACATTTTTTTGAAAGAATAAATTTGTTATTAGCTCTGGTACACAACTACTACTATATGATTGATATTAGAAGTAGTTTTGTCTGTACAGTACAGTACAGTCAAACCTGCCAAGCTTGAATCATGATGTGCAAGGGAAATAACTCACTGAAAAAATTAATATTCTATATATGGGTCACCTTTCTGTTAAAGGACATTTTGTCTCTCGGGTGTCCTTTATACACAGATTTGACTAGTTGTGCATCAGAGTTGAAATTAGTGGCTTTATTAGACTTTGCTCTGCTTAATCTTGGCTAAAGCTTTATCTTAATCTTGGCTAAAGCTTTATCTTAATCTTGGCTAAAGCTTTATCTTAATCTTGGCTAAAGCTTTATCTTAATCTTGGCTAAACCAGAAGTAGGAGCACGTCAGAATGACAAAAAGCCATGTGAATTCAACTGATCAATGTATGGTAGAGTCTGTACAAACTTTAAAAGCAAAATTGTGTCTTCTTTGATATTTTAATATTTTAGTTTTGATTCTCCTAACTTCCCTTCTGTATTTCCACTCCTTTGAGTTTTGTATTCATTATTGGTTGAAAAATGTTCAGTATAACACTGAATTCAGTATTTGTTTAGATATTTCCACACATAAAAGCTTTATTGAATTTTGGCAAAACCAGTTATTTTAGTTTCTTCGAATCAGACCTTCTCCCATGTTACTACTGTATTGCTTACTAATTGATTATCAAGATGTGATTTACTTGAGTGGCAATCCTTTACAGTGGGCTCGAGTTGAGTTACGACTCGATACAGATCAAAGGGTTCAACTTGATCATCAAGGGAATCGTGGCCAAGGGCTCTGTGGCTGGCAGTGCTGGAAAGGTAGGAACATCATATCTTTTACTGCAACAAATCACTATCTGATAGACACAATACTATTGTGACCTGTTCATTACTTATGATTGGAAATGAAAATTTCAATATCAATATTTTTACTCTATGACCATTTAAAACACCCAATTTTGATGTTGAAGGCAATGATCACACACTTTGGCCTCAATCTGGATATAGTTTACACATTGAACTTAAGTCGAATCTTGTTATCTTGAAGTAAATTGGGTCATAATTTTTTTTTTGAGATATCTGTGTATTCAAGGTAATTAATTGAGTATATCTTATATAGAAGTTTAATTGAAGATAAGCAGGGTCTTCAATTTATCAGAGTTCGAGATAGCGAAATTTGACTAGTTTAAAATGAGAAAAAATTTTCACCGAGTCAAAAAAGATCTTTATTTACCTCTTGTAGACCCTGTTTTGATACTTAACAATGTTGGATTGATTCCAGAGTTTCATCATGACCATAAAAGTACCGGGGCTGGAACAAGACAGTCAGACTCTGAAGATCAGGCTGTTACCAGGTAAAACTAACATTGGTTTGTCACTAAGGATCGGCCCTATACACCCTGAAATATAAGTTGACAGGGACTTCTGGATGTTAATTTTCTATCCCTTATTGAACTGATAGTCAGGACCTGTTTCTCTTCATTAATGGTACAAGGCCCTTTAAAGTCAAGCTGTAATGGACGGGCCGCGGTGGCTAAGAGGTTTATCACTAGCTTTTTCCTCTGGGTTGCGAGTTTGAAAAAGCCACGTGGGGCAGTTGTCAGGTACTGATCGTAGGTCGGTGGTTTTTCTCTGGGTACTCCCGACTTTCCTCCACCTCCAAAACCAGGCACATCCTTAAATGACCCTGGCTGTTAATAGGACGTTAAACAAAATAAACCAAACCAAGAAATGGACATTGGTTTGGCTCCATTAAAGGTTACACAAGAACACCATATAACCTGTATACCTGTAGTATTGGTTACACATCATTATTAAGATGAGAAGTGGAATATTTACAATTCAATAAATGTTGGTTGATATAATTATATTTACCATTGTATGGCACTGCCACTATATAACCCTACCAATTCAGTTGCGAGTTCATCAGCCTATGAACTGCCAACAGGAAGTGATCTCTGCTACTGGTAAGCGCGGGAAATTTGAATTTGAAAATTTCAAAACAAAAATCGCATGACAAATAAAAAATCGCAGATGGTAAATATAAGAATTGAACGGCTTTCAGTTGGCATTCATATTGACTATGAATGCCAACTGAAAGCCGTTCAATGCTTAACTATCAGTCTTTTTCTGGTGAATCACGGGGACTAGGTCTCCTCCCTGTCTGTTTGTCTGTCCGTCTGTTTGTCTGTCCATCTGTCAGGCCGTCCAGTCCAATTTTCTCAGCCATGTATCAATGTATGTTGGTGAAAGTTTGTCTAACTTCACTATGAGTAGCTAAAGTTCAAGTTCGAGTTTCGGTGTTTTTTGGTCAATGTCAAGGTCACTGTTACTATATTTAACAGGGGCCGGTAACAAATTGTTTTAGCAATACCAGCATGTCTGCTACTGATTAGTAACTTAAACAATTCACCTGAGATGTTCCATTTATGGATAGTAGCTCATCAGTTCCACTGTAATATGCAGGTCTCAAAGTGGCCCTATTTTAGTGGCCATGGCGCCTTAAATTCACCATTGGCAACCAGTTATTGACTTTTCAGGTGCCTACATGGCCATAAAGACAAATTGTGTAAATTAATTTTTCAAAGGTTGCTGTCCATGCTAAATGACATTCACAATTAAAAAAGTTACAGAGAGATATCATGCTGATCTAAGAATAAAACAATTTTTTTTTTTTAATTTAAGACTACTAGACCAGGCAACTAACTTTTCCAATTGGCGCCTAGATTTAATGACTTGGTAGCCAAATAGGCCACCTGGTAAAAAAATATCCACTTTGAGCCCTGATACGTAGAAATGTCTAAAAGTGACACCATTTCTTTTTCAGGTCCACCCCACAGCCTATTTGTGGATTGTAAAGAGGGGCTGGAGATAGAAAATGGTAAGGCTCTGGCATTCAGCGTGGAGGTGAGAGACCAGGCCGACAACCCTACCAGTGACGCCAAACTGGTCATCACTTGTAAGGTAAGTCATTCTACGCCAATCATCGGATCCTTCTGGGATCTCTTGTTATCCTTATTGAGATTGGAAAGGAAAGTGTGGCTGGTTTTAAGTGTACAGAAAAATAATCTCTTTCTAACCTCAGGGAAAGTCAGGTTGTTATAAATATAGAGAAATAATCTTCTAACTTGAAGGAAAGTGTGACTGGTTTTAAATGTACAGAGAAATAATCTTCTAACTTCGGGGAAAGTTTGGCTGGTTTTAAGTGTACAGAGAAATAATCTAACTTCAGGGAAAGTCTAGCTGGTTTTGATTGTACAGAGAAATAATCTTTTAACTTCAGGGAAAGTTTGGCTGGTTTTAAATGTATGGAGAAATATTCTCCTTGTAACTTCAGGGAAAGTGTGGCTGGTTTTAATTGTACAGAGAAATAATCTTTTAACTTCAGGGAAAGTTTGGCTGGTTTTAAGTGTACAGAGAAATAATCTAACTTCAGGGAAAGTTTGGCTGGTTTTAAGTGTACAGAGAAATATTCTCCTTCTAACTTCAGGGAAAGTGTGGCTGGTTTTAATTGTACAGAGATTTGAAATAATCTCCACCTAACTTCAGAGGGTTATTGGGCGGTCACTGACTTCACACTCTGTATTTACAGTTTACTGGTGCATTTGGATTGCCAGTCTACACACTAGACTGCTCTGGCAGTGGTACTGGAACACTGACTGGTGACCCCATCAACTTAAAACAGATAAGAAACTTCCAGAAACTCACAGCCATGATAGAGCTTCAGGTAAGTTCAGACTTAAACTACATTTCTACAAACTCGTGCCCATGATGTATTGTTAGTGTTTCTTCATTTGTAATTAACTCACCTGGATAGAATTCTAGCTGTGTTGTTAGTCCTTTGTCATTTGTAATTAACTCACCTGGACCAGGTGTGTCGTTATCGTCATTTGCGTTACTTTTTCCATGACAGAATCACAAGCAGATGGGCATTTTGACACGAACTATCAAAGTGTTACCTAGCAACCGTGTTGCAAGTATTGAGGTACGGATGCAGAATGAGGATGGCAAGATAAATACATTGAAGTCTGGTTCACTGTCGGGTCGAGCTGGAGATCATATCACCAATATCAGTAAGTATGCTGACACGTATTTACAGTGTTTGTCTTAATACCATAACATTTATAATACAAGAATCTTTGTCATTGACTTTCACCCAGCAGTAAATATCCATTGTTATACAGGAGAAACACCCCCAACAGTAAATATCCATTGTTATACAGGAGAAACACCCCCAACAGTAAATATCCATTGTTATACAGGAGAAACACCCAACAGTAAATATCCATTGTTATACAGGAGAAACACCCAACAGTAAATATCCATTGTTATACAGGAGAAACACCCAACAGTAAATATCCATTGTTATACAGGAGAAACACCCCCAACAGTAAATATCCATTGTTATACAGGAGAAACACCCAACAGTAAATATCCATTGTTATACAGGAGAAACGCTTAACAGTAAATATCCATTGTTATACAGGAGAAACACCCAACAGTAAATATCCATTGTTATACAGGAGAAACACCCAACAGTAAATATCCATTGTTATACAGGAGAAACGCTTAACAGTAAATATCCATTGTTATACAGGAGAAACACTTAACAGTAAATATCCTTTGTTATACAGGAGAAACACCCCCAACAGTAAATATCCATTGTTATACAGGAGAAATATTCTGTTATTATATTATGTTTATGTAAGATTACTTTTACACAGATCTTGTATATCATGGATAACCTAGCTGTCGCTAGCTTTATCTATAGACTTACAGCTGCCACTAGCTTTGTCTATAGACTTACAGCTGCCGCTAGCTTTGTCTATAGACTTACAGCTGCCGCTAGCTTTGTCTAAAGAGACTTACAGCTGCTGCTAGCTTTGTCTATAGAGACTTATATTTGGCGCTAGCTTTGTCTATAGATACTTACAGCTGCCACTAGCTTTGTCTATAGACTTACAGCTGCCGCTAGCTTTGTCTATAGACTTACAGCTGCCGCTAGCTTTGTCTAAAGAGACTTACAGCTGCTGCTAGCTTTGTCTATAGAGACTTATATTTGGCGCTAGCTTTGTCTATAGATACTTACAGCTGCCACTAGCTTTGTCTATAGACTTACAAATGCCGCTAGCTTTGTCTATAGAGACTTACAGCTGCCGCTAGCTTTGTCTATAGACTTACAGCTGCCGCTAGCTTTGTCTATAGAGACTTACAGCTGCCGCTAGATTTGTCTATAGACTTACAGCTGCCTCTAGCTTTGTCTATAGATACTTACAGCTGCCACTGGCTTTGTCTATAGACTTACAGCTGCCGCTAGCTTTGTCTATAGACTTACAGCTGCCGCTAGCTTTGTCTATAGACTTACAGCTGCCACTGGCTTTGTCTATAGAGACTTACAGCTGCCGCTAGCTTTGTCTATAGAGACTAACAGCTGCCTCTAGCTTTGTCTAAAGAGATTTACAACTGCAGCTAGCTTTGTCTATAGAGACTTACAGCTGCTGCTAGTTTTGTCTATAGAGACGTACAACTGTCACTAGCTTTGTCTATAGAGACTTACAACTGCCGCTAGCTTTGTCTATAGATACTTACAGCTGCTACTAGCTTTGTCTAAAGACTTACAGTTGGCGCTAGCTTTGTCTATATAGACTTACGGCTGCCGCTAGTTTTGTCTATAGAGATTTACAACTGCCGCTAGCTTTGTCTATAGACTTACAATTGCCGCTAGCTTTGTCTATAGATACTTACAGCTGCCGCTAGCTTTGTCTAAAGACTTACAACTGTTGCTGGCTTTGTCTTTAGAGACCTCTTACGTGCAGTAAACGCTGACAGTCGTGAGTACTCAAAGTAAATATGATAGATGCAGTTGTGGTCAGTTGGATGTCTAGTTCAATTACAAATGTACAATTACAATGCTACAACACTGTACTGTAATATTGATACCGAATGATCTGACAGCTACGAAGGAGACAAAAATTTTGCCAGATACATGGCAATGATTAGGAATATGAATCTACTAATTAGCTTTTTCAGGAAGAACTTTGAAATATCAACAAATTTAAAATCGTGAAATTTAACAATGGTTCATTTAAATGATTTTCTTGGAAAATTGCACCTTGCAAAAATAAAGCTATCTAGGGTCGTACCTGACTTGTATAACAAAATGTTTTAACTAAATCAGTATTTTCATTTCAACATGACAGGTTTCTCCTTATTCGATGAAGGTGGAAGAAAATTGGAAATAGATGAAAAATTAGCAGGGAAAATAAAAGTATGTATATTATGTGAAATGGCGTACTAGTAACTTTCTAAGTTTTTAGTCTGCCATCATCAGATGGTGGGTGCCAAGATTCCATTGGGGTAAAATTAATATCTGAATGTAGGACTACTGAAATAAAGAACATCTATACCTGATTGGGTGCTGGAGAAAATGCAACTTGTTATATGGTAATGTTTGAATTAAATCGTCTCCATGGTGATCTCTGTTTGGCAAATCTGGACACCTCAGTACGTAGATATTTTACTGAAATAGCCTTGATGTAATTGACCATTTTTCCCCTGTTTTATCAGTATCTTAAGTTCATTGGCAATTTAATTTGTTTTTAATGATTTTGTGGTGTTGAATGAATTTATAGGTAAACTGGGTACAGAAGGTTCCCCGTGATACTGTGATGGAAGGGCTTCTGCCCGATATCAAAGTTCCCGCCACCATTCAAGATGCCAAGTACTGCCAAGTTACAGTGCAGGACTCAAATATTGACTTCAATTTCACTGTAACGTAAGTAGTGTCATAACACAAGTCACGTCTGATAAAGTCGATCAGTGTAATTCATTTTCGTCCATCCCTGTTGTCGGCCACAAAACTTCTAAATAATGTGAATATTGAAAACAAAGGACTAATCTGTAAATGTGAAAATTTACACTAAAAACAAGAAAGCCTCGATCACGGAAATTTCCCTCATGCATATTATTTTGTGATGCTTGTGGTATTTTTGGAACTGGTGAAAAAGAAAAACTCGTGGAAATAACCTCCATGCTTAGAGTTTACTTATCGATATCGTGAAATTAACGTCTGGTGGAATTAACCATATTTATGGTACATGATAGAAGTATACATATACCTCACAATAAGCCCATTCGTTGTAATAAGTCCATCTATGTATACCGTATCTATCCTAAAATAAGCCCCTCCCCTAGTGTAAAAGTTTTGCATTACATTTTTGGAGAGTGCTAATTTGTGAATTGGTTTTTGCTTGATATTATAAAATTGATGATTTTGCAAAAATGAAGGAGGTTTATTTGTTGACGGCGACCTATTTGCAGATAAATACGGTATTTTAGTCAAGTAAAACAGCTTACAATGCAAATTTCATTTTCTCTGCAATAATTAAATTAAGCCTACCCTTACTTTTATGCTGGTCCCCTAGCTAGGATTTTCACAGGATAAATAATGTTATGGTGAACTTTTGTACATACAGATTCATTTATTCTTATGCAGCAAAAATAGGGGCCGCGGTGGCCGAGTGGTTAAGGTGTACCGACACTTTATCACTAGCCCTCCACCTCTGGGTTGCGAGTTCGAAACCTACGTGGGGCAGTTGCCAGGTACTGACCGTAGGCCGGTGGTTTTTCTCCGGGTACTCCGGCTTTCCTCCACCTCCAAAACCTGGCACGTCCTTAAATGACACTGGCTGTTAATAGGACGTTAAACAAAAACAAACAAAAGCAAAAATTGAAACCGAGTCACAAATATAGAGAAAATTTGCCAAACTAAACATAGCTGGTATATCAGAGTAAAACTTGTTTCTAAGGAATTCCACAGGAACAGAGGAAATAGATGGTTATGTTTGAAATTTTCCATATAGTTTTAAACTATAAACAGAATATGTTATACAGTCTCGGACTATAAATTTGGGGTTTTTATATTCTCGATGATGATCTGAAATTTGTGTCAAGCAAATGACAACTCAGTGAAAAAATCTTGAATTTGTTTCAGGCCCACTCCCACTGAGCCCAGCCAGATCAATTGTAAATGCAGTGGTTCCAACAAAGTTCGGATTGGCGAGACATTGGACGCACCTATCCTTGTCACGATCAAGGACAAGTTTGGCAACGAGATCACAGATGTAAGATTGGTTTACCATCGGAATGTTCTAGTTTGTTGCAGCGTTGCTGGTAGACATAATGTGAAATATGGCTTATTAAGTAGGACGTAGTTTTCCTATCCACCGTGAAGACCTTAATTTGTTTATATAAAAACAATTTCCACAACTAATACTTCTTGTGTGGTTAGGATTATTTTTCTTCCAATTGTTAAGACCTCTGTTGAAAGTTTCTCAATATATAAAGTGCTTAAGTGATGCAAAGTTCAATCGTAATATTCAATGATGCAAAGTTCAATCATAATATTCAATGATGCAAAGTTCAATCATAATATTCAATGATGCAAAATTAAATCATAATATTCAATGATGCAAAATTAAATCATAATATTCAATGATGCAAAATTAAATCGTAATATTCAATGATGCAAAATTAAATCGTAATATTCAGTGATGCAAAGTTCAATTGTAATATTCAGTGCAGCAAAGACCTGTTCTTTCAAAAGTTATGTGATTGGAAAACACCTGTTTTGCTTGTATTTTCAGCTGCCTAAAAATACATCTCAAGAAGTTCAAGTCAGTGGTGATGGTCTTCGATCAAATGAGGTCAAGGTCACATATTCCAAGGTAGGTGAGGTCAAGGTGACTTTTTCACCCTATTTTTAGGGTCTGGATAGTTTGTGTTTTCAAGAGGTTTGATGTTTTTACACAGAGATAAAATCACCAAATTAGAGAAAATAATGAGACATTTTAACATTTCCTCCAGAAAAATACATCTTCAAAATAATATTGTTTTGTGTTGTTTTGATTTTTTTGATAGTTTTGAATATTTTGATCTTACAGGGAAAATTCAGTATACAATCTGTAACACTGGAAGGAGGTAAGACCGGGACTCGGGATCTGAAAGTTACGTGGAAAGACTTTTTGGATTTCGTCAAATTAGAGTTAACGGCTGGACCACCCACAAAGCTATCATTACCTGGCTGGGAGGAAGATGAGGTATCAATTAAAAAAAATATATATATATAATTGATTAAATTTTTAGTAAATATTAAAATTAGTTACTTGATACCAAACGTATGACAAATGATTTACATACATTATATAAAGATCAGACTTTGGTTGTGGGGAAAAGTTATGACTCTTTCTAAAACAGTTGAAGGACTTCTACATGAAATGTTTTAAATCTACTTTTCAGACAGTTACTGTATTGAATGAGAACAAACTCCCTCGTCCGCTCATCGTACAGTTGTTGGATGATGGAGACAACGAGGTCCATATACCTGATATCAAGATACAGCTGGCCAAAGACCCCAAGATTAAAGTGGGTTATTACAATTATAGACTGCAGGGATAGACACTAACAGTAGCTTAAGTTTCCTTCATTTGCTTCAAAATTTCATCTTTTAGAAGACTCTGTGGTGTAAAATCTAATGTTTTATGCAAGAAAATGCATATAGAATTTCTTTTTTTCCCCCTGGTTGTTGTGGGGGTTCGAGGGACATTCCCGTCTGCCAGTGGTCTGTCAAGGCAATGGAGTTAGTGTCAACCCTTGTAGAGAATGTAACAAATAAAGTGAAATGTCACAAACCATTGTACAAAAGACACGATTAGCACCGTTTAATTAAGGATTGAATCTTGATTTGGTCGATTTCATTGGGTCATGAATTGAGTTGCTCTTGAGACAAATTTTAAAGCAGTTTATGTTGAATTTGTCTCTGGTAAACAGTTATGAATTGAGTTGCTCTTGAGACAAATTTAATGAACTGCGAAACAGTTCATGTTGAATTTGTCTCGAGAGCAACTCAATTCATGACCCCATGAAATCGACCAAACCAAGATTCAATCCTTATATTTCAATCGTTTTTTCTTCGAATAAAAAAGTCGGTCTAGATATTAATGTCTGGAAGCTTGTGCAAGTCCAAATTGGAAAAAGCCCGAGGAGTTCCGGATTGTGTATGTTTAGTCGGTCGAGTAAAATAGTTCCCCATTTTAGGATTTAAAAAAACAGCATAATTTTGTCAAAATAGAAGTATTTAGCATATCTGGTCTTTCATAAAATACAAGAATACATTATAAGTTTGATAATTTTAATAATTATTCCATGTTTATAAAAACAATGTAGAAAAAGTGAAATCGTTCCGCGGAAGGATTTTAACCATGTATTCATACGCACTGATCAGTGTTAATCTGGTCAAATTCATGAGCAAATGAAACAGATTAAGTTTGGTAGTTTCATGGAGTCCAACTTCAGTAGAAATTGAAATATTCCCAAATAAGAGTTATTTACAGTAAAGACAGAAAAGTCTACCATCTGTGACCTCAACAATTGTACAAAAAATACAATTAGCACCCTTTAATACCAAATGAGAGTTATTTACAGTAGAGGCAGAAAAGTCTACCATCTGTGACCTCAACAATTGTACAAAAAATACAATTAGCACCCTTTAATACCAAATGAGAGTTATTTACAGTAGAGACAGAAAAGTCTACCATCTGTGACCTCAACAATTGTACAAAAAATACAATTAGCACCCTTTAATACCAAATGAGAGTTATTTACAGTAGAGACAGAAAAGTCTACCATCTGTGACCTCAACAATTGTACAAAAGACACACAATCAATTGGCACCTTTCAATACATATTTCAAGTTTATATGCACAAATAAAGAAAAATGTTAACAAAGAATTTCACAGATTCAGAGAATGTAAAAAAAACCAAACTCGCAGGACTCATAGTATACAACTATAGATAACTTTTCAGGGTTTCTAAGCAAATCTAGATTTTTTGTTCTTATTCCCCCTTGTTTTATCAATTTAGAGTTAGAATTACGGATTCGTTACTATGTCCGAATTCTGTGTTGTTTTTGTAAATCGGTCAAAGCTACACCGATTTTCCAAAATCAGGATATCATATGTAGTGTGTTTGTTTACAGTTTGTACCATACCTGATGCCGCGGAAATCAAACGCCAGTGGACAGGTAGACTTCGGAACTGTGACTGTGGTGGGACAGAGGTAAGTTAAAGGTCAAGGTTAGAGGCTGGTGAAGGGTCAGAGGTCAGATTATCAGTGTAATCAGAAACGTTCTATTTAGCATACCATCATTAGATATAGTAAAATCACCCATTGTCCATGTTCCTTCATCCTTCTGTCTGTAAACGATTCTTATCAATATTTCTTGAGAAGTACTGGGATCATGTTTCTCAAACTTCCCCTTGGACACAGTTGTGCCAATTCAATTTTGAGACTGATCAGGAAAACAAAATGTCTGACAGGTGGCCATCTTGGATTTTGAAAATTGAAGTTTGTTACCAACATTTCTTGAGAAGCACTGGAAGGATATTTCTTAAAGGTTATATATAGGTTGCCTTGATTCGGGGCGGCCGTCTTGAACTGACCATAGTTGTTGATAGAATGTTACACGATGCAAAGCCAGCACCAGAATCCCTAGTTAAGCCCATTCAATCATATCAGAAAAGTTTGGTGTGGGACATGATGAAATGAAGGATCATGACCCACTTTCAAGGTCTTTTAACCTCTAAACAACCTTTGATGGATAGATTAATGTATATGAAGAGTTTTCATTCTTTGTTTTTTTTTTAATGACCTTGACCCACCTTCAGGGTCACTCTGAAGAATTTAAAACCTGAACTTATACCTTGTTGACTATCAACTTTGTTAAAAAAGAAAAAAAATATACCTTTAACTTTGAACTATATATACAGAGATGTATTTGCTAAAAACTGTCAGTTACTGGTTTGTGATACAGACCCGTTGGGCCTTTTGCTTAAGTTTAATACTTACAATCTAACGCATCATAATTGTTAATTTTGAAGAGGAAGCTATGAATTGGAACCAAGAGCGTTTGTTTCTGGTGAAACTATCAGCGGTCCAAAGCTAACCATTCTCATTCAGCCGGACATGACACGGCCGGTCGAGATGAAGGTGGAATACAACAAGAAGGCGCTATTCCAGGTCGGAGAGATGATGCCAGGTAATAGACGTCGGCTTAGTATCATGATTTTACTAATTTCACTTTTTTTCGCATTTGGACTCTACGACAAATTTAACAATTTTGAGGAAATTTCAAATTTGAGATATTATTTTTGAGACTTGTACAAGAAATGGTGTTACAAGTTGGAGATACGTTTGAGATTTATATTTTGTTGTTCAACTTGTAGGTGTTGACTATAAACATGTATATGTTCTTACAGAGTTCACCATTCGTATCCTGGCCGAAGATGAACAGCCCATGAAGGGAGCCAAGGCTGCCAGCTTATCCATGAAACTCTGGAAAATGGACGTCCGTACCCAGAACACACCTCCCTCCAGGGTAAAAATCTTTGGATGCTTTTCGCTGATAATTTAATTACACGGATTCGTTAGATAAGGGATACATGTTGAAAGATTTTATTGAAAGAGATTTTTTTGCTATTATGAAACAGTAGAAAATAAATACCTTGAAAAATGAGCAAAAATTGATAACTTGAAATTAAAACTGATGTGAGAAAATTAGGGTATACATAATAGATTCCTTGAAAAATACATACTGAATAGATTCCTTGAAAAATACATACTGTTTTGTTCCAAATTTTTGTGAAATTGAGAAAATTTGAATCATCATCATCGTTGAGAAAAGAAAAAATTGTACAATACACTAAAATCAGTTTCTATGAAATCTGAAGTCACTGGAGATTAAAATGTGAAAGTTGGCTTCTTCTTCAAAGAATTGAAATCCATGCAACTTTGTCACTGGATAAACAATCAAGAAAATGTGTATTTCGAAAATAAAGGGAATTAGAAATATTAAACGAATGTTGTATTATGATTATTTTTCCAGGCAGTGTCATTCAGCCCAGAATCAGTTAAACAGAATCCAGGTGTTTTCATCTTCAAGTAAGTTCTCTTACAACAATGTCGATCAATTTCTCTATCCTACTACAATGCTGATCAATTTCTCTATCCTACTACAATGCTGATCAATTTCTCTCTTTATACAACAATGCAGATCAATTTCTCTATCTTACAACAATTCTGATCAATTTCTCTCTTTGTACAACAATATAATGCTGATCAATTTCTCTCTCTTACAACAATGCCGATCACTTCAGGTCAATTTTGCTATATTGATGTAAACAACTTCTCTGAAACTGAGCAACGGATATCGCTCATATTTGCCGGGTAGCAAAGTTTTTGTCATATTTGGTGAAATATCCAGGTGAGCTATAAAGGCCCTCTGGGCCTCTTGTTACTGCTAAAATACGTTTACAGTATATAACTTGTATAGCTGTATGTTATGTTTACATTGGACAGAGAAAGGAAGATTCCCGAGATGTCTGGAATACACAACATTATGCTAACATATTACGACGGTAGATATGAGCTGTTCAGCAACGTGGTAGGTATAACCATGTGATATGTACCTATATAACACTACAACAGGAGTCACATTTAGTGGTGTCCCTCAAAAACTTCCCACATTTATCTGCAAATAAGCCCCTACCCTTCTCAAATAAGCATTTTACCACCAGTATACCTCTACCCACAAATGAACCCCCACCCAAAATTGCAAATAAACCCCCTCACCCATAAAAAAGATTCTATCCACAAATAAGTCCTCATCATTTTTGCAGAATGATCAATTTTAGAATGAACGAGTTATTATACAAATAAGCTTTCCCATAACTTCAATACTCCATTTGTCCTCCAGAGGAGTGGGCTTATTTGAGAATAAACATGGTATGAACTTTAATATGAAAATGTTGATAATGACGTATAAATGACCATTTGATCTGTATTTGTAGATAACTGTGGATGTGAAGCCCGGTGCTCCAGTGAGGCTCGGATCCATGGAACAGCCAGGCACACCTACTGTATCAAACACACACAACGCCGCGGCACGCTGTGTTATACGTAGTCTCAAAATCGACCTCAGGGTATGCTCACTTTCATTCTACTGTGAGCAGTAAATGTAAACTTTATTTCTACCACAATACGCTCTGTTATTCCACTCTCAAACCATTGTATAAATGTGCCAACTGTTGGATAGATATATGTTATATAGCACTAGTGGTATATGACCTTCCGGTCTTTTGATTGGTCAAGAATTCGAACTTTGACCCAAGCTGCAATTGTTATTGACATCAATAATCGAATGACGTTACATCACCGGGTCCCAGATGTCACCGGTACACTTTATTTGCATACACGAAATTATACTTGGCCACGTTTCCCTTTGATTCAAGCCGATATTATTGTGGTAGAAACAGGTCACACGACTCGTGATTGTTGGATATGGAATTTATTTCACATGAGTAAGTTATTTTTTAAAAGTTACAAAAGACACTAAAGCTCGTGTCTTTTGTAATTTTAAGAAATAACTTACTCGTGTGAAATAAATTCCATTTCCAACAATTGCTCCTCTATATATTTTACAACACTAGTTATATCGGCTTATATTAATCAATCTTGTTTACCCGGATTGAAATGCATGACGGGCCTTATTATGGGTACCTATTAACTATATTTGGTAATAATGGCTTGAGATTTAATTTCACTATTTTGTCATCAGCACAAAAATAAATAACCAGCAAATATTTATGTATACTCGGAAATGTGTAGAAATTCTACTGCATAATATTTACAAGCCATGGGTTCACAAAGTTTAATACCGACAAACTAGGTCTGATAGGGTAACCACAAAAAATTAGCCCGTAAACTTGAACAACTATTTATAACTACTGTAAACGGGGGGTTAATTTCGCGCGGGGGGGGGGGGGTAATTTCGCGATTTCGATATGTTAACTATACTCTTTGGGGTAATTTTCGCGATCGATCCACATTCATTTGTAGTTCAAGATTAAGCAAATTGATAAATTGATATCAAAATAATACGCGTGGGGGAAATTTTCACGATCAAAAGGACTCTGCGTAATTAGCGTAAATTTCCCCCTCGTGTATATTTCCACGTTAACATTATATAAATTCTATGTAATTATTGGTCGATAACTTGTAACCTTTGACATGCTACTGAAAAGTAATCTGTAGTTGATTATTGCTGCTTTTTTTATTTGTCGAGTTTGAGAAATTAATTAGGGCTAATTCCTGTGAAATACCTAATCAATGGAAAGAACTCAGGTCTGTCAAACTGGGACCACCAACAAAATTGATTGAATTAAAAATATATGATAGGCAGCGTCTTCTGTAGAACCCAACATGCAAAGAATTTCTTCATTTGTGGAGACAAAACATAGTGAAACATTTCATTTCTCAGAGGGACATGTCAGTAATATGTCGTTTGTAATATAATTGTATAATATAATTGTTTACTATCACTGATCGAGAATATTTTTAAGGTGATAACATATTGTTTTTTATCCCCAGGACGAGTTTGACAATACAGCCGGTCTAGGGTACAGTGGTAAAATTAATCTGGAGATAATGGGTCAGCCTGGAGTGGTTGAAGTACCGTCCTTCGTCGGGGGCAACAGGACACTCCAGTTTACTATGAACAACGGCCAGTGTGTGTTATCTGTAAGTTTTTCTTATCAATTATTTTCATGATGATGGAAGTTGTAATAACTGCAAATGTTGTGTAGTAATCTTATGCTAGCTGTTTTCACGTTTGATAAACTTGCTCTAAATTTTTTCCCCACTAATTGCAGTTTCAGTATATATTTTCCCCATAGATACTGGTCATGAAAATATGTTAAAATTCAATTATACGATAGAATTAGAATGTGTTCAGGGGTGTAAAAATCCACTAGCCTGGCGTCTGTGCTACCAAATTTTCAGGTTTGGCTAGTGAAAATTGAAGCCATACTGGCAAGAAATCAGAATAATATTAAGTCTGTTTTGTAATACCACAATGACTATCATAGCTGTTCACATTGTTATTTAATATTTGATTTATCAGGTTGTTTTCCCACATTTTGGGGCTAGCAGATTTTTAGTTCGGCTAGTGGAGTGTTTGTGTCTACTAGGCCAGTGATAAAATATTTTCTGGTGTTGAAATGAATATGTTGATAATACCTGTGATATTTCTTTACAGAATCTTACTCTAGCCGAAAACTCCGCTGGAAAAGATGGCTACGAGTATTTCCTCCGATGTATAGTTGACTGTGATTTGATACCCCGCAATAAAAGTATTCCACCTTTGGATATTCCATTCCTCTTCTATAACGGTAAGTCTTAACACCTTTTTTTAACAGTATCATTATCAACCAATATTCTATAAAATATTCTACGACTTCCTTTCATATGCGACCGTATTTTTTCCTCCCAACGTTATTTACTATACTAGTGACCTAAATTAAGCGACTACCTGTCAGACGCGACTAACGACCATCATTTCCGTGTCCCAAATGCTGAAAAGCGACTTTTTTTAGCGACTTTCCAAGTTTTAAAACGGAAGCAGAAGTCATAATCAAGAAGAAACCGGACAAATTTGTCAGCTTTTAAAGATTAAAAAATACTTCAGAAAAGCATGAAATGTCTTATTCTGTCTCAAAAAATGTATTGAATTGATTATCTTTGCCCTGATAACACCCAAAAACGAACGAAACTGTACTTTACTTCTAAAGAATAAAAGAAGGAGATCTCCGAGATGGGATATGGCGAAAAAACGTCCTCGCCATTCAGACGATTTTCACAAAATTTTAATAGATAAAAATACAAACATTTGCTTGGGAAGTATGAAAAAGAGTGAATAAACAGTCAACTTACTGTTTAACTGAAATTTATGTTCTTTTTGAGACATTAGGACAGTATTTGCCAGTTAAAAACGTATCCATCGTTATGAAGGAAATGCAGTTACGTGACTAATAATCCGGACGGAAGTCCGGACCAGGAATTCAGGAATGAATAAAAAAAAAAAGAAGTTTTTTTTTTGGAAATGTATACGGCACTGGAAATAATCTAATTTGCCATTCAAACTCTTTGATTATTTTTTGTATTTTAAAATTAAAAAAAAAATTGTAACTTGCTGAAAGAATTTAAATGTATATATTAATGAAAATAAAAGTAACTGAATTAAATTAAGAAAAAAAATATTGTACTACATATGTAGAAATGGGGACATTTTTATATATTGTCCATTATTATAAGCATTTTATTTCATTAAGTGAAAAGTGATTTTTCTTTCTTCTTTTTTTCTTTTTTTCTTTCGTTTTCCTCAAGAGGTCTCTTACAGATTTGATTATATTCACAATCTTAATTGATGACTGAGGTAATTCCTTTTCATATATGTACTAATACTTGTAGCTGACAAAAGTGGCAGAATAACTATGAACTTTCCTTTTCGGGTGATTTTCTTTGAACCTGGATTAAGAGACCACCTGTCATATGTGACCTTTTTTATTGACTCCCTTGGAAGGTCACATATGACAGGTTTGACTGTATAACACCTTTTTAACAGTATCATCATCAACCAATATTCTATAACAGTAAGTATAACACCTTTTTAATGGTATCATTATCAACCAGAGATTCAAGGTCAGCAGATAATGTAATGTAACAATCTAATCAATTATGAGTTTGCTTCTGGCATTGTTGTGTTTTGGGTGTCAATTGGCAGTGGGGGCATTTATGTCTAACAGACATTTTCTAGTTTTAATCATGAAGTCTAGATCTGTGTCAGAGAAATCAAGAAAAAAATCAGTTCTGATTTCACCTGGAAACTTTTCCTTGTAAAATGTTGTATAGCTAATTTGTCATATAGGAGTATTATGGCTCTGCAAAAACAACTGCTGTATTTGTTTTGTGATGAAACAAAATGGCTAAATTTTAATTATTATCACATAGTGAGGAATCATTTTGAAACTGCTCGTCAACTATAATGCTATCTCTCAAATGGAATTTAATGTGGTTCATGTTAAATTTGACCCTCTAATGAAGATGTTAAAAGCGACATAAAGATCATCGTTAAATTTGTAGCCATTTCATGTCAGTTTAAACAATAGTCCCATTTTGATCAAATTTAATATTTTGGTGTATCATAGGACCATGATCACTTCTGTGGCTTAGGTTCCTGGTTTTATATTTTTCTGTCATTTTCAGAAGTTTTTATCTGTGGCATAAGGAAATTAAAAAAAAAAAATTGGGGGGGGGGGGGGGGGATGGGGATTACACTAAAAGCGTTGAGAATGGTTTTCTTGTGCACCCACTTCTGTAGGCAAGAAAAACACAAAATAGGAGGTGATATATGGCACTGGGGAATAAAAGTTTTCATTCCTTATGTGATTTAACAAAATGGTCGCCATTTTTTGGCCTCTGATTGGCCGAAATTTAAATGTTGTTAGATTTTTTTTCAAGTTTGGTATGTAGATGATCATGGGACAACCAGCCCTTTCATAATGATATAATTCGGGTTTCACTTTTTAACAAAATGGTTGCCATATAAGTTACTCCGATTTTTTGAGATTTAAACTTGTCCGATTTTGATGAAATTTGGTATATGTGTGTAGTAGGGCACTACAAACATTGTTGTGATATTGATTACTTCATTTATGGCTGCACGGTTGTCACGTGTGATATCGACTACTTTATTGAATGTGGGGGTCATTTTGAGACGTATGTCACAGTGCCTGTTACAATTAGTACGTGATTATATTGTAATAAAAATCAAAAGCTGTTTTAAATGTGTTTTGATTTAATATATTCAATAAAAACAAGCAAACGTTTATGCATCATAAAATATTTCAATACTGTACAAGATAACATATTTCAGTAAGAATATCTACTCTTCAGGTGCAGTGTCAGTCTGTCTGAAATAAGCATGTTCATTGTTGAATTTATTAACATAATAAAGGATTATATTTCATCAGGAAAATTAATTTTCAGCAGGGCTTTTTCTGGGGGATTTTTGGGGCCATTAATGGGCCCCATTCCCAATTGAAATTATTTCATATTGAAGCCAAATTCCCAAAATTTGCAGTTTATTCCTGAAAAAATCTTTCCCAATTCACCAATTTTCTTCCCAAAATGAGACAAAAAGGCCCTTTCCCAAAATAGTGAGAAAAAGCCCTGTTCAGTTCTTAGATTTTTCATTATCGTTTGAAAACAATCTTGGTTTTGTTTTTTGCGCAATCCTTTAAAAGATGTAAATGGTGACCTGACAAACATGGAAAATAAGAGAAATTTGGTTGACATTGGATCAAGTTTGAATCTGACATCTGAATCTTCAATCATATACAGGAAATATATATAACAATGGCATAGAACTGAAGTCCTCAAATTTCTGGATTCAATTTCATTAAGAAATATTTGAAATCACAAAAGTTTGGCAGAGTAGTTTTAGCATTGATGGAACTGGCCCTGAAGCTTAAGATCATCCTGCAGGTTTCATCAGAATTTGACCGGCACATGGAACATGCATTTTAGGAGGTTCTCTACAGCACTGCAGGCCTTGTACTTACATTTGGCTTTGGCAAGGATCACTGTTTTCCTGCGGGATAAGAGAAAATCGGTTATTCTTTGGGAGAACTGTCACTTCCCTCCCTTTACCCTTATATATGACACTTATTAAGCCGGATATATATCCCAGTTTGATATGTACCTGGAGTTACTTCCCCTTACCCAGGTAAATGCCACATGTTGAGCCGTATACACCCGCGTGTAATCTGATAACCGGAGTAACTTCCCCTTACCCAGATAAATGCCAGGTGTTGAGCAGTATACACCCGCGTGTGATCTAATACCTAGAGTTACTTCCCCTTACCCAGATAAATGCCATATGTTGAGCCGTATACACCCGCGTGTGATCTAATACCTAGAGTTACTTCCCCTTACCCAGATAAATGCCACATGTTGAGCCGTATACACCCGCGTGTGATCTGATACCTAGAGTTACTTCCCCTTACCCTGATAAATGCCACATGTTGAGCCGTATACACCCGCGTGTGATCTGATACCTAGAGTTACTTCCCCTTACCCAGATAAATGCCACGTGTTCAGCCGTATACACCCGCGTGTGATCTGATTCATAGAGTTACCTCCCCTTACCCAGATAAATGCCATGTGTTTAGCCGTATACACATGCGTGTGATCTGATACCTAGAGTTACTTCCCCTTACCCAGATAAATGCCACATGTTGAGCCGTATACACCCGCGTGTGATCTGATACCTAGAGTTACCTCCCCTTACCCAGATAAATGCCACGTGTTGAGCCGTATACATCCATGTGTAATCTGGTACCCGGAGGAGTTAGGACTACATGAGTTGTCCCCGTTGATTGTCAATATGTGGAGGTATCCTTTCTGTTCATGTGGTGTACTCTCAGGAGAGGGGATTGTCATGGTAACCAAACTGTTTAGATCAATTTTTTCGTCAGTCTTCAAAAACATAATTGGTCCGATCGCCAGTATGTTACTGATGATTCTGTTGTCCTCTTGTAGGGAGTCCAGCATAGCTTTCTCCACTTTAATGATCTGTACAACAGATAACAGTTAAAATCAGACTGGCAAAATGGCGGCTATTTACACTTCCCTTGAACCACTCACAAGTATTGTGGTCTGTGTCACCAGAATATCAAGAAATATCAACATGTATTAATAACAAGTTACTTATAATGGATCACACGTTTGAGACAGTATTAATAAATAACTCTTAACTTGATATTTAGAAAGAAAAATTGGAGAGAAAAAAAAAGAATAAAAGAATAGTTTATCTTACATACCGTTTTTGACAGGTTTGGGAATTTACTTTTTTTGGCAATTTTTTTAGTTTGAAAAAAAGATTTTTTTTAAAGGGTCAGACAGGCGTACTTTGCATCCTTTTGCAGTTTCCAGTACTCTTGTTCAGTCAGTGAAGATAATGACAAACCCACCTTCAGATTGACCTCCAGTGGGACAGATACACATTTGTTAGGCACAATGATGTTGACTTTGGGGTCAACAGTTGACACAAATTCGCCACCAGAAGGCTTGACAGTAAAGCTTTCGGTCCGGGACATGATCACACCCACAGCTTCAGGAGATTTGTTATCACTTAAACGCCACACCCCATCGGCTACAGGAACAATACTCTTGTCGCTGAAACTGATATGTAGTCATTACTGAATTATCAGACATCCATGAATGGTGATAAATTCAATGAAATAATATGAAAAGGAAAACTTCTATATATAATGATATTTTTCACACGTTATCAGATAGGATGTTGTCCATGTCAATCTCAATTCAAAGTATGATATTCAATAGCAAGTGGAAAATAACTTGGAAAAAGTCCCCCAAAACAAATTGTTGTCCAGTGGGACACCCTCATAAACAAAAAAGCTTGTTTAAAACAAAATTATTTATAAGGTAAAACTTCATGCCCTCATAGCAAGGGAAGTAAGTTATCTTTTATCTTTAACCTGTGGGATGGCCTCTTAACAAGGGAGGTAACTCACGTTTTTACTATAGGATGCCCTCTGACAAGGGAGGTAACTCACGCTTTTCCTATGGAATGCCCTCTGACAAGGGAGGTAACTCACGTTAATCCTATGGGATGCCCTCTGACAAGGGAGGTAACTCACGTTTTTCCTATGGGATGCCCTCTGACAAGGGAGGTAACTCACGTTTTTCCTATGGGATGCCCTCTGACAAGGGAGGTACCTCCTGTTTTTCCTATTGGATGCCCTCTGACAAGGGAGGTACCTCACGTTTTTCCTATAGGATGCCCTCTGACAAGGGAGGTAACTCACGTTTTTCCTATAGGATGCCCTCTGACAAGGGAGGTAACTCACGTTTTTCCTATGGGATGCCCTCTGACAAGGGAGGTAACTCACGTTTTTCCTATGGAATGCCCTCTGACAAGGGAGGTAACTCACGTTTTTCCTATGGAATGCCCTCTGACAAGGGAGGTAACTCACCTTTTCCCTGTAGGATGCTCCCGTATAGATAGTACGGGTTGCAGCAGCTGTTTGTTGAGCAGCATCTCTAGCTGGTTACATATCCCAAGTAGCCTGAAGTCTGTCTCACCATCTGAAGCTGAGGTATGGTTTTGTCCCTCGGCTGCGTCCAGATCTGCGATGTGCTGTAGGATGTTTTTAAGTGGTTCTTTGTCCACCTTATTTCCCTTATTTTTATTGTCTCTCCACATGACAGACTCAGAGTTGTTCTCAATGTGTTTGCGCGAGAAGCCATTGAGCAGTAGTTCATCAAGATCCTGGGAGTTGTTTAAATCTAGCATAGTCGGTGACCTGGTGCTCGGAGATTTGTCACGTTTCTTTGGCTTGTATAAATGGCGGTTGTTGTCCTGGTAAGGGTTACGTTTGCTGGCGTACATGTGACGGTTGTCCATCATGTCGTCCTGATTGGCTGGAATCTCGCCGTACTGCAATGTGATGCGGTGTTTAATCTGATTGCCCTTCACATTGAAGTAGTCGAGGCGATGCATCTGATCGATAACCTGTGGGAAACTTACTAACTTGTTATTTCCCAGATCTAACACACGAAGATTTTTCAGATGGGTAAGATCCTGTGATACATATTTGATCTGATTGTTGTTCAGACGAAGAATCTCCAGCTTCGTCAGAGTGTAAACACCCATTGGGATATTCTCCAGGAAGTTGTTGCTGGCGTTGAGATTTTTGAGTCGAGTCATCCCCACCAACGACACATTATACAGACAATTGTTGGCCATGTTTAGGTATTGTAGATTCTTGAAAGAATTTGGCAAGTTGGACAGTCTGTTTCCCTGTATGTGGAGTATGTGAAGGTTTGGTAAACCTTGTACATGATGAGGAATGTATTTAATGTCATTGGCAGCGATGTTGAGGAATCGCAGCTCTTTTAACCTATACACTATACCTGGTATTGTATCAAATTTGTTGTAGCTCAAATTCAACTCACGGAGATTTTTCAGAGATTCAAAATCTGGAGATAAATTCTTCAGGCTGTTTCCTTTCAGATTTAACAGTTTCAATGATGAAACTTGACAGATAGGAATTGGTAGATGCTCAAATTTATTATCTGCAAGATTCAGGAATTTCAATTTTCGAAGACCATGCATTGAAAATGGCAAATACCAAATTCGGTTTCCTTGGAGATCAAGATATGTCAGGTTTTGTAGCTGTCCAACATCATGAGGTAGACTCACAAATTCATTTTGTCCTAGTTTTAGAATACGAAGATTTTTCAATGCATCTATATTCCTGGGGAGATTTGAGAGTTTGTTCCGTGTTAAGTTGATCTCAGTGAGATGGGTACAGTTTGTGATGGTGTCCGGTATCATCTGTATTTTGTTTTCCTGTAAAAGTAGAATCCGTAACCCACGGAGACGTGCAAGAGAGGCTGGAACTTCACTCAGGGAGTTGTGGGATACGTTTAAAACCTCGAGACGTGTAAAATAGCAGATGTCTTGGGGAAGAGTATATAAGCTCTGGCCTGATAAATTCAACTCCACGTAGCCCTTGTGGTTCCGACTGATGTGTAGTCGAAGCAGACGAGGAGCCTCGTACAGAGGTCGAGACTGACGTGATATTGGACCTCGTGATCGAGACTTGGAACGGGACTGACGTCGCTGTCTCCATGTTGAATAGCCAGAGCTAAAGGCTGATCTTGACATTCTGTTTTGTAACATAGAATGAAAAGATTTATAAAACATTGGAATACAATTAAACCTGTCTAATCTGACACCATGTTGAAGTGACAGTTTTGGTCGGATTTGACAGGGTGTCGGAAAAGTCAGGTATTTGTTGTTGTTGACCACACTTGGCATCACAGGAATATGGTACAGTGTCAGATTTGACATGATGTTGGAAAAGGAAGATGTCGGATTAGACAGGTTTTATGCAATCGAATATTGTTCTTGACAATTGAATAAGGTGGGAGGGAGGGACATTCAATTTCTACATCACCAGTCCATGGGGCATGTTAGTGTTCAAAAGATATGACCAGAGGTTGAAACCTACCGACCAAATTTAAATGAATTGGTGGCATCCTTGAAATATTTGAAGGAAAGGGTAAAGATTACAAGAAAATTTGTACTTTATACAGAACCCAGGTCTCAATCCTGACAGAGGTCCATCTGTATAGATGTCAAGGACAACAATAATTAGAAAATATATTTCTAGTGGCCTGGCCGGACCCAGTTTTTCTTGCCCTGGGTAGCTTATCTCTTGCACTTGAACTACAAAAATTAATTCTTTATCATGAACAGTTTTTCCTTTGCCATCCTCACTTCCTGATGGTGGTCAGTGAATTTTTTTTAGAATGTAATCAATGTATTACATGGTGTTAAGATATGACATGATTAGTAAGCCATTGTTTTACTACAACGCTTCTCTCCCTTTCTACGTTAGCTGTTTATTGTAGATATGTATATTTGTACATAGCTTATGTAATGTGAAGGATGAAATTAACGCCAGGTAAACATGGATTCGACTCCAGGATTATTGATTATAAAGCATTGAGCTACATACAATGAAGCTTGTTCTTTTCTGCAACAAGTCTGCGAATAATTTCAAAATTTTAACTCCCTAAAAAGAAACTTATAGTTTCATAAAAACAATTTTTTTTAATAGTAAATGGGGAAGGAACTCCAAGTTTGAGAAAAGTCGAATATGAAGCCTTCTACAAGATACAGAATAGACCACTTTAGAACACTACCAAAATATTATATTGATACCGGGACTGAAATTAATTATATGTCTATATTTATATAATTGTAACATTTGACTTTAGAGTGATATTTTCAATAAAAAGCCTATGATTCAAGCAATTAAGTTTATTTCATCAGATTTTAAAATCTGTGAAGCTCTTCAATTTAGTCAAAAAATGGCAAGCTCTATGAATCGTGATACTGAATAT